>NC_057796.1:85055228-85056225 GCF_018294505.1 Triticum aestivum | reverse complement strand
ACAAACACGAGAGAGCAGAGGAGAGTCATGGCGGATGCACCTCTGTACAAGCAGCGTCGCAGGTACACCAGGGAGCTCCACCACAACCACAAGCTCCATGTCGTTTGCACAAGCAAGGGTGAAAACGTGGACAAGAGGTTGTCCACGCTCAGGAGGAAGCTCGGCGGAATGCCCGTCAAACTAGTCGGTGTTGATGTCGAGTACACGCACTATGTGAGGCCACAGCGGGCAGCAGTGCTCCAGCTATGCGTAGAAAAAGAATGCCTTGTCTACCACATCTCCGCAACTAAAGACAGGTCAGAATAACTATCAATCTGTACTATTGCTTGTCAATATTGATTTTAAATTTTCTTCATTGCAATTGCCATTATTTAAACTTTGGTTCTCATTTTTAAAAAGCATGGCATAGGAATTCAATGACAGTTTTCATCTGGCTCCATGTAACTCATGAGGTCAATTCTTGAATTATATGATCTAGCAATACATGCAGTTTTATTTTGTTTTACCAAATACAAATTATTTGACTGAACAATAGAAAACTGCAGCATTACTATATAACACATGTATGAAATTCAATTCAAGAATACAAACATGCATTGTTTATGCAATCTATTATCAGATTTACTAGTTATGGTGTACAAAGTATTAGCAGCTACTCACTACAACAGATTTAGGTATTCATATTGCACTTCAGTTTCAGAAAAACAAAAAAACATTGGTAGTTCCAGGCTCGGCCTCGCAGGGGGTGGGGAGGCGGGTCACGACCCCCTCCCATCCCCCTGCTCGGCCTCGTGCCAATGCACGCAGTGCGCTTGATTGACAGCCGCAGTGCGGACATTCTGTTTTTCCAACCCTAGGACGCACGCAACCCCAGAGCCACACCCCTAAGATACACACAGAGGCGACGGGGTGTGACGGCCTCGCCTACGCATGCTGCCCCGTGGCACGCCGCGTCGCTGCCTGCTCCGGCTCGTTCCAGGCTCGGCCTCGCAGGGGG
>NC_057796.1:85053040-85054403 GCF_018294505.1 Triticum aestivum | reverse complement strand
CGCATGCAGTGCGCTTGGTTGACAAGCGAGCACGGACATTCTGTTTTTCAACCCTAGGACGCACGCAACCCCAGAGCTACACCCCTAAGATAAACAGGGAGGCGACGGGGTGTGACGGACTCGCCTACGCATGTGGCGCCGCGGCACGCCGCGTCGCTGCCTGCTCCGGCTCGTTCCAGGCTCGGCATCGTAGGGATGGGGAGGCGGGTCACGACCCCCTCCCATCCCCCTGCTCGGCCTCGTGCCAACACACGTAGTGCGCTTGATTGACAGCCGCTGTGTGGACATTCTGTTTTTCCAACCCTACAACGCACGCAACCCCAGAGCCACACCCCTAAGATAGACACGGAGGCGACGGGGTGTGACAGACTCTCCTACGCATGCGGCGCCGCGGCACGCCGCGTCACTGCCTGCTCTAGCTCGTTCCAGGCTCGGCCTCGCAGGGGGGTGGGGAGGGGGGTCACGATCCCCCCTCCCACCCCTGCTCGGCCTCGCGCTAACGCACGCAGTGCGCTTGGTTGACAAGCACAGTGCGGACATTTTTTTTTTCAACCCTAGTACACACGCAACCCGAGAGCCACAGCCCTAAGATAAACAGGGAGGCGACGGGGTGTGACGGACTTGCCTACGCATGCGGCGCTGCGGCACACTGCGTCGCCGCCTGCTCCGACTTGTTCCAGGCTCGGCCTTGCAGGGGGGTGGGGAGGGGGTCACGACCCCCGTCCCACCCCCCTGCTCGGCCTCGCGCTAATGCATGTAGTGCGCTTGGTTGACAGGCGCAGTGCGGACATTCTGTTTTTCCAACCCTAGGACGCATGCAACCCCAGAGCCACACCCCTAAGATAGACAGGAAGGCGACGGGGTGTGACGGACTCGCCTACGTATGCGGCACCCCGGCACGCCGCGTCGCCGCCTGCTCCGGCTTGTTCCAGGCTCAACATCGCAGGGGGTGGGGAGGGGGGTCACAACCCCCTTCCCACCCCACTGCTAGGCCTCGCGCTAACGCATGCAGTTCGCTTGGTTGACAGGTGTAGTGCGGACATTCTGTTTTTCCAACCCTAGGACGCACGCTACCCCAGAACCACACCCCTAAGATAGACAGGGAGGCGACGGTGTGTGACGGACTCGCCTACGCATGCAGCGTCGCGGCACGCCGCGTCGCCGCCTGCTCTGGCTCGTTCTAGGCTCGGCCTCGCAGGGGGGTGGGGAGGGGGGTCACGATCCGCACCTCCCAGCCCCTTGCTCGGCCTCGCGCTAACGCATGCAGTGCGCTTGGTTGACAAGCGCAGCACGAACATTCTGTTTTTTCAACCCTAGGACGCACGCAACCCCATAGCCACACCCCTAAGATAAACAGGGAGGC
>NC_057796.1:85051589-85052317 GCF_018294505.1 Triticum aestivum | reverse complement strand
CTCGTGCTAACGCACACATTGAGCTTGGTTGACAGTCGCAGTGCGGACATTCTGTTTTTCCAACCCTAGAATGCACGCAACACCAGAGCCACACCCCTAAGATAGACACGGAGGCGACGGGGTGTGACAGACTCTCCTACGCATGCGGCGCCGTAGCACGCCGCGTCACCGCCTGCTCTAGCTCGTTCGAGGCTCGGCCTCGCAAGGGGGGTGGGGAGGGGGGTCACGATCCCCCCTCCCACCCCCTACTCGGCCTCGCGCTAACGCACGCAGTGCGCATGGTTGACAAGCACAGTGCGGACATTCTGTTTTTTCAACCCTAGTACACACGCAACCCGAGAGCCACACCCCTAAGATAAACAGGGAGGCGACGGGGTGTGATGGACTCGCCTACGCATGCGGCGCTACGGCACACCGCGTCGCCACCTGCTCCGGCTTGTTCCAGGCTCGGCCTCGCAAGGGGGTGGGGAGGGGGGTCACGACCCCCCTCCCAGCCCCCCTGCTCAGCCTCACGCTAATGCATGCAGTGCGCTTGGTTGACAGGCACAGTGCGGACATTCTGTTTTTCCAACCCTAGGACGCATGCAACCCCAGAGCCACACCCCTAAGATAGACAGGGAGGCGACGGGGTGTGACGGACTCGCGTACGCATGCGGCGCCCTGGCACGCCGCGTCGCCGCCTGCTCCAGCTTGTTCCAGGCTCGGCATCGCAGGGGGTGGGGGGGGTC
>NC_057796.1:85049498-85050203 GCF_018294505.1 Triticum aestivum | reverse complement strand
AACAGGGAGGCGACGGGGTGTGATGGACTCGCCTACGCATGCGGCGCTGCGGCACACCGCGTCGCCGCCTGCTCCGGCTTGTTCCAGGCTCGCCCTCGCAAGGGGGTGGGGAGGGGGGTCAGGACCCCCCTCCCAGCCCCCCTGCTCAGCCTCGCGCTAATGCATGCAGTGCGCTTGGTTGACAGGCACAGTGCGGACATTCTGTTTTTCCAACCCTAGGACGCATGCAACCCCAGAGCCACACCCCTAAGATAGATAGGGAGGCGACGGGGTGTGACGGACTCGCGTACGCATGCGGCGCCCTGGCACGCCGCGTCGCCTCCTGCTCCAGCTTGTTCCAGGCTCGGCATCGCAGGGGGTGGGGAGGGGGGTCACGACCCCCTTCCCACCCCACTGCTAGGCCTCGCGCTAACGCATGCAGTTCGCTTGGTTGATAGGTGTAGTGCGGACATTCTGTTTTTCCAACCCTAGGACGCACGCTACCCCAGAACCACACCCCTAAGATAGACAGGGAGGCGACGGTGTGTGATGGACTCGCCTACGCATGCAGCGTCGCGGCACGCCGCGTCGCCGCCTGCTCCGGCTCGTTCCTGGCTCGGCCTCGCAGGGGGGGTGGGGAGGGGGGTCACGATCCGCACCTCCCAGCCCCCTGCTCGGCCTCGCGCTAACGCATGCAGTGCGCTTGGTTGACAAGCGCAGCACGGA
>NC_057796.1:85010047-85048241 GCF_018294505.1 Triticum aestivum | reverse complement strand
GCTAGCGCATGCAGTGCGCTAAGTACAGGGAATATAGGTGCAATACGAACCTATAGACAACTAAAAAATTTGGGGGGGGGGGAAACCCCCACCCTGCCGTACAAACAATAAAAAAACCAACTACAGGATGCAACTTTAGACAATGAAGTGCATTTGGTTAGACAAAGTAGTGCAGTATCATAAAGCAATGCAGTTTCAAGATACACACATGAATACAGGGGCTGCAGCAAGTGCAGCAAAAAATACAGGTGCAGCACAAACTAGTATACAAATGCAATGCTTTTTGTTGGACGAAGAAGTTCGGCATCACATGCAATGCAGTTTCTGGGACACGTACGATACATATAAGCATGACAAATGCCAATTCGCACAGAACGTAGTCGTCAACAAATAAAAAATATACATATATATACTGTATGAGTTGTTTATATAAAATACACACGCAAATTCATCCATATACGCTGCTGCAAAAAGCAGACGAAACACAACAACAGAAAAAAGTCTTTTCATACATTATCTACCTTAGACAGCACACAGTACACAACATGAACCCTAGTTCTTCTCCATACACATGCTTTTACCCAGCAAAAACAAACGCCAAATGACTGCTACTACGTCTACGACTGCGACAGGGAAGTAAGCCTGAGGTTTGCAATCAGATCTCGTAGCTCAAGCGGCATGTCTTCATAATACAACATGTTCGAAGGATTGAACAGCAGCTGGAACATGTACTCCGCCTTCCAATCTTCAACAGCAGGCTGAAAAGAAAATTGAAAATAAAATGCAGACCAGGGATTAAAAAAAAGATTGTCATAAGAACAAAAAAGTGAAAAAATCAAAAAATAAAGGACGTAACAAGAAAAGAAGAAATAGAGAAGGTATTACGTCGGATTTGACAATCTTCTCGACTAGACGTTGGCCATCATACAACTGCGTCAACCTCAGAACATAGATTCTGCACTCGTTTGTTCCCTACGCTGGCACGACTGGGTAGGAGGGATTCTCTGCCAATTTAACCCAGTCAGGGTGGTTCTTTGATTTATACAGTTTTTCACCATAAATCACCTTCGGCAGCTGAGTCATCCTCCTCATCTGGCAAAAAAAGGAAGCACGAAGTAAAATAACACACGTCACAGATCAAATAACTATTCAGGCGAACCAAATAATACAAAGTTCTTCTCAACGTTAGGTCATTTCCTTTTATAACTTTTTACACAGATTGGGGCTTTGTGAGAAAATGTCACGACCGGATTTTTGGGATAATAAGTTCCCAGAAAAATGGCCTGTGTGCTCACCAGCCCCAGGATTACTGTTAGCTGATGAGGTACCAACTTGATACAAGAATTCCAAGCAAGTACAAAAAAATATGTAGTACAAGACCATTGTGGCCTAGGGGTACAACATTCGGTTGCTAATGGTAGAGGGCGGAAGCGGTTGGGTACATCTGCGTCTATGGGACTCCATTTCCCACAAGAACAGCTGACCAGGATAACTCCTATCTTCGCGAGACTGCAAATGTCAACACGTAGGTCCCGAGGTTGTCACCGCGATGCTTATCTCCACGCAAGGAATCTGGCCAAGACAATAGCCAGGGACAAGCCAGTGAGTACGTTTGAATGTACTCGCAAACATTAAGAACACGGATACAATATATCAAACATGCTCCGGGTTAATAAGATGATCACGCATCTGTCATGAAATATGCGAAAGACCATGATGCACGCATATGGTTAAAATATTCCAGAATAAAAATACTGGGTGCCAAAGGAGGGTCTGAATGACTCCTCAAGAGGAAACTGCAAGAATAATAATACTCGTGCCAAACGAGTGTCTGAATGACTCTTCGAGAGGAAACTGCAAGAATAATAATACTGGTGCCAAACGAGGGTCTGAATGACTCCTCGAGAGGAAACTGCAAGAATAATAATGCCGCAGTCAGGCGTCGGGGCGACACCACATAAAGGGCTTATAAGAGAATAATCACAGTGAATATCCAGGAGGTAGAACCATCCCAGGGATACTCAAAAAGAATACATAATATAAATGGTTAGTCCAGAAATAAATCATATGTGCCATAGTCATAAACAATATTTAGTTCAGTCGTTTCTCCATCCGAAAACCGATAATATGGTCTAGTCAAAACGTATCTCCATCCGAATACCGTTACTGAATTCTAGTTAAACCTTCTCCATCCGAATACCATTACTGAATCTTAGTTAAACCGTTCTCCATCCGAATACCGTTACTAGTTTCAACTCAGACTGTGGTCTTTACTCAAGAACATGACTATCCAACAGGATATATCCTCTGCAGAGGGAGTACCATTTTCCCACGAGTAACGGGTTTACTTAGTCCATCGGGACTAATTCCGTCTATGGTCTTTTAATTGAAAACACGCCTGACCTGCACACACCAGCTTAACCCACCGGTGTCTGGAATCACCCACGACACCTGCCAAGCAAAACTCTAAGTGGGGAGGCTACAACCTCGACGTAGCATGGGATCAAATTTCTATTCGCGCGCTCTAAGGGGGTGCCCCCCCTCTCGGTCCCAACCGGAAACACCCATGCCCCCTGACCAAGTGGCATGCCTACCGGAGGCCTCCGGTATCTTCCACTATGGCCCCTCTGTACGGTGTGTGCTTTGGTAGGGGTTGACAATTTACTGAACCATACCCTGTCCCCTGCAGGGACAAGTGGTGGTACCAACAAATAAGGATGTTTTTTATCATGACTCGATCTACAACCGACTCAGGTGGTCCAAGAATCCTCCAACAATATTACCACTAGTGAAATAAATCACCCCTCCTCGAGCCTCACCATGCCATGCCGGACATACTCGTCTCGACGAGGGACTAGGGACAAGCTCGTGTCTACCCAAGACCACGACTTTCCCGGCTTCCTACCGGTATGCATGAGAAGTTCACGAGGATGATCCAAATCATTAGTGTATCCATTGCTGACCACAAAACAACTCCAAAGTGCACTCATGCACGAGACTATGTCGATACATAAAGCTATCACATACTCCAAGTCAAAGGTGTTGTGATCGAATCAGAACACCACAACAAAATATTATGCCAGAGTTCAGAAATGCTTGCCTTCAAGAGTATGCAAAGGATGCACTTTTTGGAAGCTTTCCTTTTTCTCCAAAAATCCTATTTTGCAAAATACACAAATAACAAATATTTCAAACACAGTACCAAAAATTGTCTCAAATATTTTTGAAATAAATCTTAAAATAAACTAGATGAAATTTGAGAGAGGTAGGAAAAAGAATCAACTTGTTTGGAGTTTTATTTTAAAAGTTATAGCTGGTCAAAGTTTGGTCAAATCTCTGTTTTTAAATAAAACCAGAAAAGAAAACGATTCAGAAGGAATACGCTTTCGCAGTAGAGGAGACGCACTCGGGAGTTTGCGCCTTCACTTAAACAGAGAGAGAACGGCTGCGCGGGTCACTGATAGTGGGTCCAGAGGGCCCACTGGTCAGGTTTGACCGTTCTTCCCTCCTCCTCTCTTCTGCCCGACGGGAGCGAGGCTCCGGCGATCGCCGTCGACGAACGGCAGTACCTCACGGGCATCCAAGGGCGGGGATGGAACGGCTAGACCGAGGCGGTCCTTTGGGTGGTTGTCGGGTCGTCGGAGGTGGAAGGAGTTGCCGGCGGCGAGCTCCGCGGCGGAGAGAGGCTACGGTGGCGAAGTGCTTTTTGTGCTCCGGTGGCCTCCGATCGAAGTTGGGTAGCTGGGCAGCTCCGCAAGAACCATGGGGAGCTACTGGTGGCGTTGGTTGGGCGAAAGGGTGGCTGGTTGCGACGAATCGCACCGGAGCTTAGCGGCGGCCAAACTGGCCGGAGTTGGAGAGGATGGTCCTCTCCGGTCAATCTACTGCTAGGGGAGCTCTACGGGGAGGGTCTGATGTCGCCTGAGTGCTCAGAGAGGCTCGGGGTTCGCTTTAAATAGGCGCTTGAGGCTGGCTCCCGCGGTGGCCGAGGATAAGATCGCCGGCGACCACTTTCCTGTAGTGGCAGGGCATCGTGGCGGCGACGAAAGCGTTCCGACGAGTATGAGGATAAGCACGAGCTATTCCCAGGGGCAGCTGGCGCGCTGGCGTGGTTTGGGCGGTGCCGAACATGGCAGAGGCCACTGCCGACGCCGGCGTGCCGCCAAGGGCGAGGCCAGCGGCGCAGCAGGGCGCCGGAGATGCCGTGGAGTAGGGAGCGGGCTAGTGCGTGGTTCAGCGATGCAGTCGGGGCCAGGGACGGGTCGCGTCGAGTGCGGCAGTGCGGCGTGTCGGCTCAGTGCGCGCGCGTGCAAAACGTGCGCTCTGGGCGCGCCCAGAGCACGCACGGCACCTGCTCGACGAAATGCCAGTGCGATCTAGAGCGCGAGGGTGGAGCTGGCAAAGAACAGAACAAGGGTAGGGGTGGCTAGGAGTTCAGTGGACAAGGTTGCTGGGTCAGAGGAACAATATCACAGTGCAGACAAAGAACTCATGCCAAAACAGACTGGCACACCAGGTGTTCGACAGAATGCCACATGCACTTAGGCAGCTCTTGGAGTGGCCAAAATCTCTAGATCAGTGTCTCTATAGATGCAGGAGATGGTGGTAAGATCACTTGGGCCAAACCAGAAACTTGTTAGTGCAAGTTTTGCAAAACTCCAGTTTTGGACAGAAAGAAAAAGGGTTTAAATCATGCACTTCAAAACCTCCAATGAGCCCAATCTCTTGGACTTAAGAGTTTTGAAGGGAGGGCTACAAGTAGGAAAAAGCTCAGGGTTACTAGAGCAAGCAAAAATAAGGTTGCAGTACAAATCACCAAGTTGGACCAGAAAGTAAAAGAGGTTGATCCACTCAAATTTTCCAAGGAACAACACTGGGTTTTCCCTTGAATATGAATTGTATGCATCCACTGACATCTCCAAACACTTGGAAGAATTTTTAAAGAAATATTTAAATGGGTTGTAGTGCAAAAGTGCCTACTGGACCAGATTGGAAAAGTTGGTGTAGAGCTCAAAATATCCAATGGCCAAAAGGTATTTTTGCATAAAAGTGATGTGGAAACATCACATGACATCCCCAAATTTTGGTGGAAATTTTGAATGCCCTTGTCAAAAGGTTGTAGTGCAAAACAGGCTCCAAATGCAAAAGGAATCATTTTAAAGGAGTAAAGCTTTGAGGGAATAAATCTTGCAAAAATTTGAATCCACTGATAAATAATTGTTTTATTATAGAGAGCAAACAAGTCCAACAATACTTTTGAAGGTTTCTCCCACTAGAGGAAAAATCCAAAAATCACAAAAGGTAAAACTTGACAATTGGAAAAGTTTTATTTCCTCGCAATATTTTAATAAATAAAACAAGGCCAAAATTTTGGGTGTTACAGAAAATGCAGTTCTGTCATGCATATGTTGCAGTGCACTATATAAACAAGTGTGGTGCTATGTGTGCTAACATTGCATGTGCAGTTTATAAAAAAAATGCAGTAGGAGAAACACAAAAAAGCTTTGCACTTGGCTAGAAAAAATGACATACCACTTCAGTGCAATCTGAGTGGTAGTCAGTCCTGCGCCACTTTGTCGTGACATCAGCATGGCCAGTATACTTCCTAGTGTCATGGATATCAATCGTCTGGCGATGCTAGTTCATCGTTTATAAGGAATAATGACCATTCTTGGAGCGCGGCATCATAATCTGTTCACATCAAAAAAGCAAAAATGAAATGAAAAGTTCGTTCGACACGTAGCACTAGGGCCACTGTTCCAAAAATAACTATAAAAGAAATGCATCAAACCAGAAAATAAATGACAGAAAACAATGGACTTACCAGTTTTGCATCCAACAGGTTTTCGTCACCACTCACAAAAACCTTGAACTGCTTAACTGCATCTTCTAAAACAAACGGGCTATGCACAACTGGCAACACAGGGTTTAATTCATCATCTCTCTTCACAAAGGTTTCCATTTGAAGAACATACTGCACAGAAAAAGAACAAAAATAGGACATGAAAAAAAAGAATAAAACATAAATGCACGCAAGGACATGAAAAAAACAGTACAAGAGAAAAAATGAGAGCACACGTTTACCGTGATAAATAAAGGTGAAAGTAGCACATGTTCACCAGAACGATAAACTAAACCCAATTCAGGGTCTTGCTTCTAGTACTTGATGACAAAATCCATGAGATACGAGTCCATTAAAGCTCCTTTGCCAAATGTATTAGAGATATAGTCAACATTGTAATTGTCGACATCACCAAAAAGACTATTCACCATAAAGAACGCGTTCCTGCAGTAAACATACACAGATGGGATTAATAAAACTAAAATTAAAAATAAAACACACAAAAAGGTTGAAGGGAGCACACATAAAACTTACTCGTGGTATTTGGTTACAAAAACTTTGCTAAGAACGAGATCCTTTATTTTCCTCGCCTCATCAATATATTTGAACCTCGGAGGCTTTAATTTCTCTATAGAGCATCTCAACTTAAAAGCCCTCTCACCCGCCCTCTTGTTCAAAAATACTTCAGGCTCATCCACAGGAGGACGATTTTTGCTGCACTCCTCCTAGTGACGCGTGGGCACGGCATAACAAAATGATCATCATCAACATCAAATACATCGTGTGGAGAGCTAGGTCGAGAAACACTTCCACCGTTAGGCCCAGGCGCCACATCTGTGTTCAAACCATCTCCAGCCAAAGAACCAGAATTCTCTGGAGAGATTTCAATGGCACAATCCTCCATAACCACCTCAGAACCCTGGGACTCAAACAGTGACGTACAACCTTCATGAATCCCCCCATCAAAACCTAAAAACGTGTAGAAAAAACATGGAAACACTCAGCACAAAACCAAAAAAATGTGATACATCTCAATAATATAAAAAAATGTAGTTCACTAAAGAAGAGAATGCAGCCCACTTGTCTACAACAATGCACTCCACTTGTCTACAACAATGCAGCCCACTTATAAAGAACAATGCGGCTCACTTGCCCCAAAATTAATGCAGCTAACTTGTCAACAACAAATGCAGCTCACTAACACAACAAAAATATAGACATCCATTCTAAATCACGCATTTAACTAAACACACTAGTAAAAAATGGCCTTAAGAAGCGGAAGCAAGCAATAGACAAAAAATAAATAAGGGAGATAAAGAAGTTCACGAAAACAACCTTTATCTGCAAAAATTAAAAGTGATGTTAAATCGAGGCAACACTTTCTCAATGTGAGCCAACTATAGAGCATGGCCTTTCTGATGTAGCCAATGTGCTCCACCCCAAACTGAGCAACTCGGGCACCATCCCAAGTCTGCAAGAATTGAAACATATAGAATCCACAATCATGCCTGCAATAAAAGAACGAAAAACATCAGTTTCACAAAAATGAAAAAAAACTTGAGAAGTATGGTGGAGAGGGGCTGTACGGAACACACCCATTTGGCTGCATTGGGACAATGACATGTTTCATCACAAATCCATCAAGTGTAGGAGGATTTAGCGGCTCATCAGAACTTGACCTACCTTCTTTCCATGCACGCTTGATATTTTTAACCATCCTCCTAAAAACCCTGATCGCATCAGGGCTGCCAGGTTTATTGAGCGAGTCAGGAAATTCAAACCGCCTTTCTTTCACATTTAAGGAAACTACACAATAATGACCAACGCCATCCCTCGTCTCTGGCGGATCAACTGTTGCAAATAGGACCTGTTCGAAGCACAAAAAATAAATAAAATTATTATAAAAAGAAGAAACAGAACACTATAAAAACAAACACACAAAATATAGTTTTCGACACATAAAAACGTTACTCACCATATCATTTTTATCAACACGCTCCTCGGCTTTTGAAGAGAACATCATTTTAACACTCCTGCCTACAGTACCACCATTCCAAATACTTGTCTGCCAAAAAAAACCAAAAATGAAATAGTGCTCAAGCAAACAGGTCGTCGCACGAAATCAGAAAATAAAATAAAAAAATAAAACAAAAATTTCTCCATTCTTACACAAATATGGTACGGGGCAACCATCGTCGGAGATCCCTTAAACTTATCTACCAGCAAAGAAACCCCAAGATCTACAAGGCCTGTAGTGAGCATCCCTTTATCCCAAAAAGATTGACCAACTTCGCCAATGGTAATATCAGCCATCTCAGTTTTAAAAGCAATTATGTCCCTGAATGTTTTATGAAAAACTGAAACATATGATACTAAAAAAATAACAACAACGAAAAAGGGTAAAATACTAAAATTAGAAAATACTTATGAACAAAACAATTTCTAAAAAGCTCTACTTCTTCTTGTCCTTCCGAGCCCTCGTAACAGCAGCGTACAACTCATTGTATCTTTTCAGAAGAGCTGGATAAATGCTCGACGGTGTCACAACAGGAAGTTAGTCATCTGTAATAAAAAGATGAAGTTCACTTATGCAAAGAATGAAGTTCAAATATTAAGATAAGGAAATTCTGCTAGCTATTTTGAAAATCATCAACAAAAGATCAAGTTTCACTTATCATTAAACATCTAATACAACTAACATAGTAATTAAAAAATGAATGAGAAAAACTTCAACTGCACTGTTCGAAACAAAACTCTTGCCTTCAGTGCCAGAGTCTTCATGCTGTTGTTCTTCAGAGCTGAGCAAAACATTTTCTTGGCTAGGTTGCGACGAATCCACCACAACCTCACTGGACTGCCCTTTTGCAGCATCATCAGCATTCTCTGGATTTACAACAGTCTGGTCAACCGCAACGTCCTTAGATACTTCAGCTACATGAGGCTCCACTCTAGATACTTCAGGAACATCATTGGCTGCCAGACAAACAGGGGAAGCAGCAACACTAACAGCAGGAAAGACATTCTCCAGCGGTTTTCAATGCCAAAATCAGAATCTTCATGCCGACTAGGGGAAACAACATCATGGGATTCCTGAGCTACAGAAGGATCTGCACCGTCTCGACGGCAACCGATGCAGAAGCATCAACACTGCCACCACCATCAACAGCACAACCCCCTGGTTCTGATCAACATGAACTTCTACGTTTTCATCTCCAGGCTGTGGAAAGTTTAAAATAGACACAATAACACAAATGAGCATGGGGATAATTAACACAACAACACACAGGACACTTATGTTAAAGACTACTGACATCATACGCAGAACAACTGCAGTCCACCTATGCAAAATAACAGCAACCCACATGTGTCAAAACAACTACAACTACAACCCACCTATACGTAAAAAAGAACTACAGTTCACTTTGTCAAACGCTGCAGTTTAGTTATGTTAAATACTGAAGCTTATGTATGTAAAAGACTATGGACCACGCATGTGAAAAGAACTCCAGTTCACTTCTGTAAAGACTGAAGCTCACACATGTAAAACTATTGCAGCTCACATATGTAAATGAAAATGCATATGAGTGAAGATAACAGCATACATCAAGTTTATAACAACAACAAAAAATTAAATTACAACCCACTAACAGAAAAAGTAATTCAACTATACCTTATTAGCTACAACATCCGGAGGGGACGATGCATCAGCCAAGACCTCATCCTTCCCAGAGTCATCGTAGGACTCTTTGTGCACATCACAAGCAGCAACTCCAGTCTACAGGCATATAACAAACCAAAAACGAAAATAAGATGGTAACGACCAAAAAAGTAAAAACTTCAACTATGCACAAGCATTACACACTTTACAATCGTGAATTACACAAAAAATACTATAAAAATGGAAAGCAAAAAATGCAAGTTCAAGAAGAGGGACGTATGGCAGAACAGACATGGCAGAAGTACTTGTACCTGACCAACTCCATCGTCCCTAGATCAATGGACACCAGAAGATTCCACTCCAGCCTATCACAAAAAACAAAAATAGTGAGGAGCATTCCACATAATACACAAAAGAGGTTCAAAGGCACAAAAACCCTAGAACATACATTATCAGCGCCGACGCCAGCGTCCTGATGATACATTTCATCCAAAAAATTCTCAGCATCCCTCTCATAATGACCGCATTTTTCTTCCTGTGAGTGTCTCAACTGAGCATACGAAGACCGAATATTCGTCACTGCAATCTTCGGGCTTTCCATCACACCGCAATCAAAATTGTGAGCAGCAACAATATCTTCATCTCGTGGGTCGTGGCCAACAGGGAAAAAACCAGCAACTGTCCTCAACCTGTCACCAGAGGTTGGAAAATCTTCAGTCAACTTCGAGACCTTCAGAAGAAGCTCATCACACTACAAAAAAAGACACATTCGTGACATTTTGGGCCGAACGAAAAAATTTCTGTAATACTTATGATACTTCTATGACGATAATTGTGACAAAACCCGGTATCATCATAGATGTGGTGGGGTCCTACTTCTATGACAAAAAATCATGATAGAAAATGGGCTTTTCATCCTGGGTGGGCCGGAGAAGCAGCTGCATGACATTCTTTGGGCCGTCCATGAAGGAAAACCGTGGTAGAAGCGAGGGCGAGGAAAATATCGGGGTGTTCCCGGTTACGGTGGGTGGTCGGGGCTGAGCGATGCGCGTTTATCTTGTACACGCACGCGCATGGGTGCGAGGCGTTGGGCTCTAACTGAAGCTAAGCGAGGCGTTGGGCTCTAACTGAACCCGAGCGATTGCACTGCAGGCTACACATTAATGAACCCGAGCGATCGATCGATGGCTTTTAACTGAACCCGATCGAGCGATTCCTTCGCTACTGCTGCTAACTGAAGCCGATCGATGCTGCCTCTGGATGAACAGTAGTGTTGCTGGGGGGTTGGATGAACAGTTCCCGGTGGGGGTGGATGAACAGGACCCGTGGTGTTGCCTCTGGATGAACAGGACCCCGATCGATCGAGCCGGTTGGGGCTAGATGAACTGGACCCCGTGGAGGGCTGGATGAACAGGACCACCCCGTGGAGGGCTGGATGAACAGTAGAAGGTGGAGGGCTGGATGAACAGTAGCCCGTGGAGGGGTGGTTGAACAGGAGCCCGTGGAGACCGCTGGTTGAACAGTAGCCGGTGGAGTAGCGTGCGGTGGAGGCTGGATGAACAGGAGCCCGTGGATGAACAGACGCAGGTGGAGGCTGGAGTAGGTCGACGGTGGATGAACAGTAGCCCGTGGAGGCTGGAGGGGGTCGACGGTGGAGATGAACAGTAACCCGTGGAGTCCCGTTTTGTGGTACGCCACACCCCTCCCAATGAACAGGACCCCCGTTTCGACCGTAGTGCTCCAACACAAGTCCGTTTCCTCCGTTTTGCGGTACGCCACACCCCTCCCGATCAACAGGACCCCTGTTTCGATCATAGGAGGTTCGTTTCCTCCGTTTTGCGGTACGCCAGACCCCTCCCTATGAACAGGATCCCATTTCGACCGTGGCCGGTCGAACACAAGGCCGTTTCCTCCGTTCTGCGGTACGCCAGGCCTCGTTTCCATCGGCTGTTCCGTCCAAGCCCTCCCGATGAACACGACGACACATTCCGTTCGGACCCAGCCGGTTGGCTCCCCATGAACACGACGACGACGCAGTTTCTCCATTCCGACCCAGCTTTGTACATGAGCCCTAGCCGTACGTATGTGCAAGTAGGCGTTCGAGACCCTGCCCGTATGTATCTACGTGGCCGTATTTTCTTTCTTGCACACTGGCCGCTGTACGTACATGTACATGCTACGTGCGCGCCTCTACTACGACACGTGCGCGCCTCTACATCGACCAGTATGTACGTACACGTTCGCGACCAGAATGACAATGCTACGTACGCTTCGACCAGGTGGGTCCCGACTGTCAGACACTTCCTTGCCTGCGAAGATGTAGCTGGTGGGTCCCAGCAGTCAGGGGGGCGAATCCTTTTTTTTGCCCGGATGCACTTCCTTGCGTGCGAAGATGTAGCTGGTGGGTCCAGCAGTCAGGGGGAAACATTTTTTTCATGAAATACGGTGGCCCGTCCAGTGGGTCCCTGCTGTCAGGTGGAGGAATAATTATTTTGCTCGTAATAAGGAGGCACTTCCTTGCGGCCGCCGTGGACCCAGCTGTCAGCCTCTCCACGCACAGTACTCTTCCGATGGAAGTCGTTCCTTGACCACGTTGACCACGCCACGCGGAGAGCACCAGGGCGGTGGACGACGGTGAGGCCTAGGAAGGGGACGACACGGGGCTGGGGAAGACGCGGTAGTGGAAGCCCGCGCGGAGAAGAGTACGAGGTTTCACTGGTTCGGCTGCGGTGTGAGTCTGCCGTCGCCGCAGGGCCTGGCCAGTGGTGGGAATAGTAGGGGCGGTGAGGCCTCTGCGGCAGCACATCCGGCCACGAGAGGCAGGATCATGCGGCACGACTAGCGCTACTTTGGGGGGCTGGAGCAAGAAGACCAGAGGTTGAAGAAGCACTATGGCCGTTGGATGGACATCGTACAGTCACTGGAGCTAGAATTGTTCATATTGACTAAGTTGACAAAGCACTCTCTCCCAGTCAACTTAGTAGGCCCACAAGTCAGCCTCCCACCAAGGTGGGTCCCAACTAGTAGGGGGAGTATTCATTTTTTGTGCGTAATAAGGAGGCACTTCCGGTGGGTCCGAGCCCACAGCGGGGGGAACGTTTTTTTCGCGAAATACGGTGGCCCGTCCGGTGGGTCCCAGCAGTTAGGGGAACATTTTTTTTTGCCAAATACGGTGGCCCGTCCGGTGGGTCCCTGCTGTCAGGTGGAGGAATAATTATTTTTCGCGTAATAAGGAGGCACTTCCTTGCGGCTGCTGTGGACCCAGCTGTCAGCCTCTCCACGTACAGTACTCTTCTGATGGAAGTCGTTCCTTGACCACGCCGCAGGGCGGTGGACGACGGCGAGCGGCGAGGCCTAGGAAGGGGACGATGCGGAGCCGGGGAAGACGCGGCAGTGGAAGCCCGCACGGAGAGAGGAGTACGAGGGTTCACTAGTTCGGCTGTGGTGTGAGGCTGCCGTCGCCCCAGAATAACAGGGGGTGTCGGAGAGTGGAGGGATGGCCTGGCCAGAGGTGGGAGTAGTAGGGGGCGGTGAGGCCTCCGCGGCAGCACAGCCGGCCACGGGAGGCAGGAGCAGGCGGTACGACCGGCGCTGCTTTGGGCAGCTGGAGCAAGAAGACCAGAGGTTGCAGAAGCACTGCGGCCGTTGGAGGGACATCGCACGGTCACTGCGGCTAGAATCGTTCATATTGACTAAGTTGACAAAGCCCTTGGTATGCGTCAACTTAGTAGGCCCACAGGTCAGCTTCCGAAATGGTGCGCTCCAGATGTCAGGGGGAGGAATCATTTTTTGGGCGGGTGAAGCTAGAATCCGAGATTGAAGAAGAAGCACGGCATCCGTTGGATGGACATCCAACAACCACTGCTGCTAGAACCGTGTGTTGACTATAATAAGTTGACAAAGCCTTGCATACGCGTCAACTTCTTTTTTTTGGGGGACGCGTCAACTTAGTAGGCCCACAAGTGTGTGGCAGAGAACTTATAGCCCATTTGTTATTTGTAAGAATGTACGTCCCATTTTTGAATTCTAATGGAATTTACAACAGCCCATTTACAGTTTGTTAAAAGTACAGCCCATTTTCTAGCTAGCACAACGACTAATAATTTCAACCAACCGTTCAAGATAGAATTCAATAAAATTTCCCACATTTTGATGGGGTCCGAAATATTTTTATCCCGAAATTTCTAGTCAGATTAAGTATAAATTTGTATTACGTAAAAATCTAACGAAACATTGCGCGCGCAATAATTAAAAATTAAGATTTTCAAAATCCATAAATAATATTTTATAAACTAATTTCGTGCTTGGTGCACTTTTTTATAGTTACTGCCCAGTTTTTATAATCACATCCCATTTATTATTTTTTAAAGCCCATTTTCCTGTTAAGCCTAATGCATCCCTCCTAGGAAAGATTTGCAGCCCAGCGGGGCGGAGCATAACAAGTTGACATTGACTGGGTATTCCTCAAAAAACGTATAGCTGGGCTAGCCATTTTCATCTTAAAAAAATTAATATCTGGGCTGGATATCTGTCCTGGGCTAGACGGGCCACAGCCCGCCCAGTTAATACCATGCTCTCCCCTGAACAACAACGAAAACATCGCCAAGAAAAACTCTGCAGTGCTCATGCCTCAAAAACACAAATACTGCTCGAGTTGCTTGGTCCCAGCTGTCGGCCGCACCTTGTGCAATTCTCTCATTTATATTGACTACATAGGTTGACAATGGTGTGGGACCGTGATGTCAAGAAACCAGGAGGAAGCAAAAAAAATAGTTGTACATAATAAGGAGGCACTTGCATACGTACGGCTATGGCCCTAGTGGGTCCCTACTGTCATCCAGTCAAAATAAAGTCATCTCCTGAATCCTCATGTTCATTGACCATGTTAACAATGCTCGGCACCACAGCGAGCGCAACAACTCGAAGGACGACGGAGAGGGCCTCGCGGGCCCTACGGATGGTCTGATGCAGCGCCCGCTGCTCATTCAGGAAGCCAGGATCATCGGACACCTATGAGCACCTTCGAGAGACTGAGACGGCATGAAACGGTAAGGCCGCGCTTGGGAGCTCTGGTTTATTTCACACCTGTATTAAGATACAAGTGTAATTTACTTGTCATCGGAAACAACGCGTAAAATACAGGCGTAATGAAACCGAGGGCCCGAGGTCTGTAAGTAAAACCGGCGGGTTACGCGTGTAATTTTAGAGACCGGTGTATATTTTACTAGTCGAAATCGACCAACCAAGCGCTTCGCCCGAGACCATCTGCTTTTATTTACATGCGTCAGTTTTACAAGCGGTTTTGGTTGGAAAACGACGATCCAATCACGGCCTAAGATGATTAGTTGGTCGGAAGATCATATGGTTTCACGTCTAACCTACCCAACTTGTCATATAGGCTATGAATGAAACATAAGACGATGAACTTCTTAAGCATGGAAACAACAGAAGAGGATGATCTTCCTAACAAGCAAATCACTGGCATTAGATTGACATGCAAAACAATACGAAGCATTATTCTCAGGAGGCACGGTGAACAGCTCGTGATGCCGCATGCCACAACATTCCAAGCTCAACTTTGCAATCAAACACAAGGCCTGGCATTACATAGAGAATATTCAGAACAAACTCTAAAAATATCTTACATAAGTCAAGATTCATGTGACTATGCATCTCAGCAAAGTAAATATTTACTTCTGAACTGAAGATGGGAATAGGAAAAAAGATCGACGTTGCTCACAGCAATGGGCGTCCCACTCAAAAATATCAAATGCATGTCTTCTAGCTAACATCAAAGAGCAAAAATTGACAAGGTTTTCCAATTCCAATATATTAAACTAATGTCAACTTTGACAAGCTTTTCCCATTCAAAATATGTAATGCCTATGATTGTGGAACGAGCAGGGTTTGTCATCAGTTTGTCATCTGATAGTCCGGTGGCTCAAGGTGACGACGAATGATTAGAGAACCATTCAATGTATTGTGCATGATGAAGTATTATGGAGGACACGAAGCATCTGAACATTTTGTGCAGTTCCACTAAAATCAAGTTGAGCATCCCTGTGGATTTCGTATTTATACGCTGCCAGAAAACAAAGACACATCAGCACACACATGAATATTGGCCCTAGTGTCAACCCACCAATCTGTGGACTAACAAACTGAAAGTACGGTAAAAAGATTACCATACCCAGATGCCCCATCATTGTTGCTTAGAGTGACATTGACAGACTTGGAGTCCTGTCCTGGGTTTTTGGTACTTGTTTGGGCACTTGTTTGCCCAGTGTTCCTCCGAACCACAAGTAAAGCAGCCATCTCTCTTTTTGTCTTTCTTCTAACCCTTCTTAATGGCCGATGCTGGCAGCACCATTCAAACATATAGTCTGGTGGCTCAAGCTGACGATGAATGATTAGAGAACCATTTGATGTGTTGTGAATGATGAAGTATTATGGAGGACACAAACCATCTGGACATTTTGTGCAGTTCCACTAAAATCAAGCTGAGCATCCCTGTGGATATTGTATTTATATGCTGCAAGAAAACAAAGACACAGCAGCACACACATGAATATTGGCCCCAGTGTCAACCCACCAATCGGTGGACTAACAAACTGAAAGTATGGTAAACAGATTACCATACCTAGATGCCCCATCATTGTTCCTTAGAATGACATTGACAGATTTGGAGTCCTGTCCTGGCTTCATGTACTTGTTTGGGCACTTTTTGCCCAGTGCACTCCACGTGTTGTAGAGTTTCCTATGCTCTCTGCAGACTAGTCATGTCACCAGCGTCTACTAATACTCTGTAAAGCTTCTCGATCATTCCTTGTGTAATGTAGCGCAAACAGTGACGACTTCTTTCTACAAAGTGGTAAGACCAACTGGACCCACTAATGCAGCAGTTTGCCTTAGACACATTGGCTCCTTTTGTGCAGTTCAACTAAAATCAAAGTCGGAATAAAACCGAGCTTTAATTTTGATATCCCTGTAAGCAACAAAAGGTATAAGGGAAACAATTACTGAGAAATAATGGTTGATGACTTGTACTCCCAGAAGAAAAACATCTACTGATCTACCTTATCTTAATGGGAAACAAAGCAGGAGAGTAGCAATTCTCAATCAGTGTGATTCATTCATATTAACTGAGACATTATCTTAACAATGCCTTGTTTCAACATGTATAAAGAACGACAAAGCAGAAAAGTATCATTCCTAAAACAATGCGACCGGTTCATTTTAACAGAGACATTATCTTAACAATACCTTGGTTAAACATGTAGAAAGAACTACAAAGCAGGATAGTACCATTTGTAAAACACTGGAACTGATATATAATAGCAGAGTCATTATCTGAACAATACATTTCTTAAACATGTACTCCGATCGATCCCTAATAGAAATGGTACTCCCGCCGATCCCTAACAAGTGTTGCAGTTTTGAACTAAGATTCAGTAGTTAATTCTGAGGAAAGTCGGTACTGACCTTTCAAGACCAAGATTTGAAACAACTCGTGAGAAAGACCTGAGAGAGATCTCAACACATATATGGAAATCCGGTCTCATTTTGTGCAGTTCCACCAAAATTAAGCGAAGCAAAATGGCGCATTAGCAACAAGTTGAATAGATATCCCTGTTTTAATAGAGGCAAAAAAGGAACCAATTACTGGCCAATAAAGGACGATGAAACATGCGGCCACAAAAATGGTAATCCCACCAATCCCTAACAAGTGTTGCAGTTTTGAAATAAGATTCAGTAGTTAATACTGAGAGTGGCATTGTTTAATTTTACCAGCGGCATTAGATTAACAAAAAGCATAAACAGTTCCAGGGGAGAGTGGGCGCAACAACAACATGTGCTTCCATCTAGTTATAAAGGGGGCGATGCAGAGTTTGTTGTAACAAAGCAACAAGCATAATGTCTGGGTTGGTCCCATTTTTGTTCACTACTTAATGGGAAAAGACAGCAATACAATAGCTTCAATTCAACATTTATTTAAAACAGTACCAATACAAGTAGCACAGCATCTCAAAACACACAGCACGATCATGTGGATGAAGGAAAGTACCAACCTGTCACGACGCACACAAGATCACGTACGAATCTGCCAACATGAATAGGAAATCCAATCTCGTTTTGTGCAGTTACTCTGAAATCAAGTAAAGTCGCCGATGTGAAATTTAAGTTTGCTATAGCAACAAGTTGAACAGATATCCCTGATTTAACAGAGGCAAAAAAGGAAACAATTACTTCCAATAAAGGAGGATCAAACATGCGGCCACAAAAAGAAGCATCTACCTTATCTTGATGGAAAACAAAGTATAGGGCAGTAGCATTTCTAAAACGGTTGCATTGATTCATATTAACAGAGAAATTCTCTTAACATAGTTCAGTAGTTAATTCTGAGAGTGGCATTGCTTAAATACAATAGCTTCAATTCAACATTTATTTAAAACAGTACCAATACAAGTAGCACAACATCTCAAAACACACTGCACGATCATGTGGATGGGACATGGGACATGCCAGCACCATGTGCGTCCACACGTATAAATGGGTGATGCAGAGTATGTAGCCAAGCAGCATATCTGCGTTGGTCCCATATTTGTTCTCTTTGAAACTTTTTCCGATGTGAGGGCAGCAAATCTAGTCCTGCACAAACTACCCGACCCCCCAGTTTCTTTCCCTTTTCAACAAAGAGTTCGGTTCCTTACAGATGTGTGTACTGGGTTACCCCCTTTTTCCCTTTTCGACCATCAAAGCGGCTGGATAGCTAGTCTATACTACTTTTCCTCCCTCCTTTCCTCATTGAACCACGTCCTCGATTCATGCTCCACCCCACCGCACCCTTCTTTCCTCTTTGAACCAAGACCTAGATTCAACTACAGAATCGAAAAAGATCAGCATGCAGCTAGACCAATGACGGTTTCAAAGAAACTTATACCTTAGGGTCGTCGGGATGTGGCAAGGCATGTGGCGGGAGGTCGGATCTGCCCACACTACGTACGGCAGCGAGGAAGAAGGGGTCGGTGGCCCTCCCGCATAGGTGCTGGTTGAAAGAGAAAAGTGCAGCCGGCAGTGGATTTCCTCCCTCGCCGAAGGCGATAGAGTGAACGCTGCACCTACTCCCCTTCCCGGTGCGACGGGATCCGGACGCCTCCTTCGCCAGCTGTGAGGGGGGTGAGAGAGACAAAGGCCACAACGCAGTCTTGTTTAGATCTGGTGAAGAGGATGAGAGACAGTGAATATAGCAAACCCTAGCAAAGGAACGCTGAGCCTCCAGCGTGTATATATATATATGTAGTGCGGCGAGAGTGTGGATAGTGCAAACCCTAGCGAACAAGCGCTGAGGCTCCAGCTTATATATATACTGTAGTACAGACTGAGCTCCGGTGCCTTAACTGCACCTACTTTTGGCTGTATGATAGGTGGGCCAGCCACATCTTGGGCCCACCTGTCATAAACCCAAAGGCAGGTGCACTAAAGTCAATGAAGCTGCGTCCATATAGTACTCGTGTATACGACTAATATATAGTGGAGTGGTTTTCTTATTCTCTTCATAACAATCGTTTTAAATTGCGTAAGTACGAAACGAAACTCTTTATTTAACGTACCAGTGAAGAAAACTACTACTCCCTCTGTTCCTAAATATTTGTCTTTCTAGAGGTTTCAACAAATGACTACATACGGAGCAAAATGAATGAATCTACACTGTAAAAGATGTCTATATACATCCGTATGTGGTAGTCCATTGCAAACCACTTGAAAGACAAATATTTAGGAACGGAGGGAGTACTTCCGATGAACTAACGATCCACGCGTCCTGGTCGCACTTCCTATCCTTCACGTGCGGTACACTACCCTCCCTTAAGTGAACAACCACACATGCGTCAAATTATCAGAAACGTGTGAGAGTGTGTACAAATAAAGAATTTTAATTTCAATTATCGAAAAGGTTTGAGAGTATGTACAGTTTGCCCTCTCTAATAATTATGGTTTGTTGTGTTCGGCCTAAACATGGTCAAACTTTACAAAGTTTGACTTCAGTCAAATCTAATATGCGGAGTAAATAAAAATGGAGGGCTACTACGTCCATCCGGGTTTTTAGTCCACACCATTTTTTAATCAAAGTTAATAGCTGGACAAATAAAATTATAGGGGAGCCGGAGACAAAGTTGTGACAAGGCTTAGAAATCAATACAAAACTTATGCTCTTAGTACCAACGTCGAGCCTTCTCGGGGAAACATTTGGTTCATAGCCAATTGTGTGATAAAATTACACCAACGTGAAAGATGACTGCGTCTCCAACGCAACCAAGGTGAACTGACGAAGGATATCATCTTTGTGGGTAACAAGCAAAGAGCACTAATGGAAGAAATCTTGTTTTTCATTGAAAATTGATCAGCTTCACCAGCCGACGCAACCATGAGGCGCAACCATGAGCATCGATAGGTCATCGTGGTGATGCATCATTCATTTGGAATCAAGTTTGGGTGAGGCACCTAGGAAGTTCGACAAATCCTCACTGTGGTCTGTTTCTTCTCAGTAGTCAAGCTCGAGGAAGGAAGAACCACATGACAAAGGACAGTGAGGCGGAACAACAATGGCCATCCAATTTTGTGCAGTTCCACTAAAATTGAGGAAGACATGCCCGGGTATGGAGATACGCATCGCTGTTTCCAAAAATATAAAAAAAGGGATATAGTGTTGTTACTTTGTTTTACAAGATTAACAACGACATCTCAATTGTCAATGAGAATTATGAAAAGTACACCAACAAACAGAATCATCATGATTATCTTGATGGGAACTAAACCAGGATATCCGAGAAAAAAAAGCATTTCTTCATTTAACCAGTGATAGTATTAGATTAGCAGCAGCAATAGGAGCATATGGACAATGACCGCACAACCACCATGTACTTTTTGTCGAAACAACATGTATACCTCCACCGAGGCATAAATCAGGACAACTTTTCGAGTGGCATTTCCTCTATAATAGTACGTGATGTTGGACCAGCCGACGAACCCTAGCTACTATACATGGGGAGCTGGGGAGTAGTCGCATAGAAGAAAACCCACATGCAGTGACCTGGGGATCTGGACCAGTACAAGAAGTTATACCTCAGGTGGGCGAGATGTCGCTTAGGCGGGTGGGCGGGATCTGCCCACACGATGGCAGCGAACAAGGGCGCGGAGGACCTTCGTCCGCGCCAGTGCCGGCTCCGAGAGGACGGTGCGCATCGGCTTCCTCCATCGCCGACGGCGACAACGTCAACGCTGCACCTCCTCACCTCCCGCAGCGGACGGGATTCGGCCGGATCTGTGACCACCGGTGAGGAGAGAGATAGTGTGGACACTGCCATCTTGTTTTGATATGGAGAGGGTGAGAGAGCGAGACGCGAGAAACTCTATCAAATAAGAGGCTATAATGGAGTAAAACATTGTCTCCATAGTAGTGGTTTTAAATAGTACGCGCGTTCCCGGAAAAAAGAAATGAAAACTGGCGGACAATTTTTTAACGTACCAAGAAAGAAAACTCGATCAAAAACACGCCCCCGCTTCCAGGTCGCGAGAGTGTTCGCGCACACACACATAGACATAGACATGCATATCCGTGTTTACGTAAAATTCCATTTCCATCTCCATCTCCAATCATATTTGTCCAACTAGCACATTATTTACGTTGTTAATTATATATGCGGCAATATTAAGGTACAAGATCTCTTGTTTGCTGGCGTCCAGACCGCTGCCACGACCGCTCCTGACCAACCCGAACCCTCTTCATCACCCGCGCGTGCTTCCCGCCCGAAACGGTCAGTGCCGCATTCATGCCCGGCCAGAGCGGACGCGAACTCTCACTGGCGCCGGCATTGAAGCGGCGCGCCGGCCGAGAGAGCGTCGCCCACGCCGGTTCCTGGTGCACGCAACTGCTCCGTGTTCAAAGGTCGCAATAGCCGGCCACAACATGCATGTAAAAAGTTCTTGGGAGTCCGTGCTACAACTAGCTGTCCTCCCCCAACTCGTCAATCTCTTCCAGTAGTACTAGTACTCCATGGCGCGATCCCTCGACAAGCAGGCGAGAAAGTTATCGTATACTCGGTTTGCGGTGAGTGGCATGCCGAGCGAGGGTCTAGCTGTGGAGGAGGGTGAGACACGAACGCGACATACGTGATTTAAACGTTGGTTTTTCTCGATGGCGCGATCCAACGAAACGAAACGTTGGTTTCTCTCCGTTTCCAGTTTTCCTCCGGAAAAACGGAAACTTTCCACTCCATTTTCATTCCTACTCCAAGGTTGCCCCGTTACAACATTCCATCAAATGCAAAGGAAAACTAACACGCATGTTGATGCATCTCAATGATTCACAGATCATAGCCAATATTTACTTCACAACTAAAGACAAAAGTTTTTAGAGCGTGTACGAAAGAAAAACTATTGATGGGGTCACTATGACTTAAACCCTAAACTCTAAACATGATTTAATTTCCTAGCCAGGTAGAACCTGTCAAAGGAAAGACGGCCGGCACCCTCGGATCATACGATGCTTTTGTGCAGTTCCACTAAAATCGAGCTGAGCATCCCTGATGGCAAAGATATTGAAGAAGTGTGATTAGAATAATAGTACTGGCACTAGTTCATGACACATAAACTCATCACAAATAGAACCCGGTAGAAGTAGAGAAAGATCGACATGGAGATGGAGCTACGTGGGGAGCTGCGGCAGTGGAGCAAGCCGGCTCCAAAAGGAAGATGGACTACCTGGGACGTCGGGCTGTAGCTAGAAGGGCGGTTGGGACGCGGCATCGGCCCATACCGCGATGACCCCCGATTGGGACACACCGACTGTGGATTTTCTCCCTCGCCGATGTCGAGCACGTCTACACAGAACATTGTTCCCTTGCCCCAGCTGTGGGATCAGGCCAGATATGTGACGAGCGGTGTGGCCACCGTCGTTCTATGCTTGTGAAGAGAGCAACCCAAGCAAGCAGGCTTGTAGCTTAGGCTCCTGCTAGTGTATATATAGTGGTTTTCTTTTTCTCTCCATATCAACCATTTTATATTGCGTACGAGTCATTGAAGAGTGAAATGATGGTTGCTTCTTCCGACTAACTTACTGTGTGATTTGACTGCTCCTTTAGTGGCCCCTACACGTACTCCCCCTACGTGTATGCAACAGTCACACGTACACATGGACGCAAAAACGCGCACGACGCCCTAATGCATGCATGTCTGAGCACACAACGGAACACACACGGTCACGCTCAAGTGCTCAATCTACACGTGCATGCACACACATACTCAGCCAGGGTGAGCTAGTGACCGTATAAACACCGGGAAATGTATATATTGAGCGCAATGAGCGTATTATGAAGTCCATTGACCGTATTTTTACAAATATACAGTGACAGACAGTGTATTTATCTCGTTTGAAATTAAGCCATATTAACCGGAGAGGAGGCAGTATGGACTAGCATTACTTTGCTGTGTCCCGTCAACTTGCCGAACGAGGAGAAGCTTGCAGGACGGGAGAAGCTTGCGCGTGGTGGCTCGCAGGACAAGGAGAAACTTTTGACTAATGCAAGCTCTCCTTCGCTCAGGCGGTGGACGTGCAACAGTTAATTCGGTGTCAGATTGCCAGAAGCATACACTATACTAGTACTATTATTGTTGCACTTCCCGAAGAGGCGAACAACCAAGCGCAAAGTTTACTAGTACTAGTACTACTACTATAGTCTATAGAGGTATGTACTATACTAGTACTAGGAACCAGATGGAGGAGCGTCTGCACTCTTATTATATTTTTTAAATGTGATAAAGCAATCTTCAACACATTTGGTTCTCTTCGAGGGTTCTCGCATGTGATAATGAAAGTTGATTGCATGGAACACTCGCCACAATTCTCGCTTAATTCTAGCTCATATCCTGTTACAAATAGGAGCGCTCGGTAATATTTCCTCTTTTTTGTTATTCAGCATGTAAACAGGTCAGCAAACCTTGCGGCGCATCTTTGTGCGAACCGTGCTTGCTGCACTTTTAATGTGGCCGAGAGCTGGCTTGATGAAACACCTCGCTTCCTACTTCTTTTTTTGCGGGGTACCTCGCTTCCTAGTGACCAGTGTCTTGGCTGATCGTCCTAAGAATACTTATATATAAATAAAGCTCTGTCATTTACCCGCAAAAAAGATTAAGCCATATTAACCGGAAAGAAGGGAGTATGGACTAGCAATACTTGTTGGTGTGTCCCGTCAACTCGCAGAACGAGGAGAAGCTTGCAGGACAAGGTGAGCTCACTTACGCCTTTTGACTAATGCAACGTACCCTCGCCCAGGCGGTGGACATGCATCAGTTCATTCGGTGTCAGATTGCTAGAAGCATACACTGTAGTACCGAACATGCGGAGTACCATCATTGTTCGACTTCACGAAGAGGCGAAGAGCCAAGCGCAATGTTTAGTAGTACGAGTAGTACAACTACTAGAACCGCATGGTGGAGCCTTTGTACTCTTATTTTTTTAATCTTTCATAAAGTACACATTTATTCCGGAGAAGGGCGGAAAACGGCAGCCCAACATGTAATGATGATATCGATCAACCATGCTCGAATATATCTTGGCCTCCGTGCGAGCCCGTCTGTGTGTTCTCGCTCCTTGTCTCTCTCAAGGAACGACGGGTTGGCCATTTTGCAGTCAATTGAGATCGGTTTGCTCACACTCCGGTCCCACATGTCAGTTATATGCCAAGATGAGGTGCGTTGACTGACTGGCCATACGCGTACTTGGTTTTGCACCTTCATACTACTTCTCCCTCCGTCACAGTTTACAGGGCGCGCTTCATTATGATGCATTTCCACCACCAGAGAGACTTTAGACGCGTTTGGTTTAATGCTCAATTAATTAGGGCGTGGTAACTGCAATTTTCTCTCGATGTAGTACTACGGAGTGGAGTAAGTGCATGCATGTGTGTACCCGGGGTGGAAGCACTGCATGCATGTGTGTATGCATTATTTCCTCTAGTAATAGACGTCGTGCTATAACTACCAATGCTATTTTTCAGGCCGATCGCTAGTCGCCTTGGTCCCAGAGATTTTCTCTTTTTCTGAAGCGCCCTCTATAAACAGTGAGGGATGGAGTAGTATGAGCGGATTCAAAGAAGAGCGTATTGATGGTTGCTTCTTCCAAGCAACTTACAGTGGGAAAGGTGGGGCTTATGATTTGATTGCTCATTACTCACTATTAATGCGGCGCAACGACCGGTCTGAGTCTCCCATGCGGCTCTGCACTACCCCCTCGGTTCTTAAATATACTCCGGAGTATTTGTCTTTCTAGAGATTTCAACGAGTGACTACTCAAATATTTGTCTTTTTAGAGATTCAAATGGACTACTACATACGGATGTATATAGACATATTTTAGAGTGTAGATTCACTCATTTTGCTCCGTATGTAGTCACTTGTTGAAATATCTAGAAAGTCAAATATTTAGGAACGGAGGGAGTACACATACGAAGCAAAATGAGTGAATCTACACTCTAAAATATGCCCATTTGAAATTTGTAAAAAGACAAATATTTAGGAACGAAGGAGTATAATTTTGTGCATGGCACATGGACCCGGATGCCGAAGAGGCTCTGGCAATGCTATCAAGCTTCCAGCATTTGTTTACATAATTGACGTACTATACAAATAATTTTCCAGCGACATGAAATTGTACAATGGTGTGAGCTTTCAGCTTTTGTTTCGTGTGTCTTGCCATCGATGCTCTTTCGGAAACAGTAAAAAACTACCTTCCTTGCTAATCAGAGCTAATATTTACATCACAACTGAAGACAAAGTTGTGAGAAGGTGTTAAATTAAAATTGATCCATGCTTGCATTGGCAGCAACGTCCCCCAGCTCTGTCTAAATCAACAAGGCATGTTGGGAAAAAAGTAGCTGCCTGGAGCATGCAACATTCCGATCATTTTGTGCAGTTCCACTAAAATAGAGCTGAGTGTCCCTGTTCCAAAGATATTAAGTGTGATTACGATGGAGGACTGCTGATGAAACAATAAACACACAAATAAAAGCCGGTCACCTTTGCAGTCTCTCTTAAGACTAACTAGTTGGAGAAGATTAGGCTCGGAGTTGGATGAGGAGGATAGAGCAAAACCAATCTCCCTTTGTGCAGTCGCACTGAAATGTAGAGCCGTTGCCCGTGTGACATTTTGGTAGAACTGCACAAAACACTCTTAAGAAAAAAGTGATTTGTGCAGTTCACCAAAAGGTCGCAATAGCAACGAGGTGAAATGGATAGCCCTGTTTGCAAAAAAGAGGTAGAAAGGAAACAATTACTGGCCAATAACAATTGATGACACATGCGACGACAAAAAAGAAGAATATTCCTTGTCCTAAGGGAAGATAACAACACAGTTGTGTTTGTCTAAAACGGTGTGAGGACGAGATTGCAATATGGAAAGTACAACAGACGAGCTATGTTTTGGGCAAAGAACTATGGAAGATCCACATGCAACGATGTGGGAAGACGGGCAGTGGAGCAAGGCCGGAGGGGATACCTGGAGGTCATCGGGATGTAACTAGGTGAGCAGCGGCGGGCGGAATCTGCCCATACTACGACAGCGAGCAGGTGGCGTAGGCCCTACCACGCCGGAGCTTGGTCAGAGAGAACAGCGTGTACCGCAGATCGGGATGTGCTGCCTCGGCGCTGTCGAAAGGAGAAACGATGCACGTCCTCCCTTTCCGCCGGCGGACGGGGTGCGGCCGGATCAGTGACCAACGGTGAGAGAGAGAGAGAGAGGCCACCGCAGCCTTGTGTGAGATACTCTGAAGAGAGACAAACCAGGTAGGAAGGCTCCATTGTATATAGTGGAGCGGACTACCTTTTTCTCCATAAAAATCGTTTTATATTTCGTGTACGTGCCATTGAGCGATATAACTTTATTTAGAAATAGCGCGCCAACGCATCAAGTAGAACTTTGTTTCGTGCACGTGTGGTACACGACCTCCGTAGGTAAACAACCGCTACACGCGTTCAAATTAGCATGTGGGCTGCCATTTCGTACAGAAATGAGCTCCACCGTGTACCCGCGCGGGTGTGGCTGAGCACGAAGCGTGAGTACGTGCACGGTGCACCTATTCTCTTCTTGTATACGTACACCACCTACGTGGGGTTGTGTGAGAGAGATACAAACGTAGAGAGTTTTTGGGGGGGTGGGGTCAATCAAAAAATGTAACATATGCAATGTGTGTGAAATAGAGTCCTAGATATATCATATATATAGAGGGGAGGTCCATGAGAAGAGAGTGGAGGTATCATCGGCTTGAGGTGTCCATAGAATCGAAGAGAGGGATGATGTGTGTGTGTGCGCGCGCACGCGATCGATAAAGAGTGCCATCGAATTGGTGCGTGCCCACGTCAAAGATATAGAGTGGCTGGCCTACTGGAACGTGAGAGGGGATAGGTGCAGTTTGTCTCTGTGGCATGGATACCTACCTACAACGCTCGACTATCGGTGTGTGGTTGGGGGAGGGAGGCCTAATTAACTATAGAGGTACAATGGCAGGTATATGTGTGGAGGAGGATAGAGGCCTACCTCATGTATTAAGGGAGATCGATCTACCTCATGTATTAAGGGAGATCGATCGGCATCCATGCATATGTGTAGGAGAGGAATAAGGTTGGGAGAGCGACAGAGCTAGAGTGTTGGAGGGGGTGGTAGTGGAGTTGCTTCTAACAAATGGTGGGATAGGCTTGCTAGACAACTGGAGGGCATGCCTGCAATATCAATAAGAGAGGGAATGGCTGCCTGTCTATGCATGTGCGTGTGAGAGACGGGTCAGGAGGCATGCACGAATGATGAGGGGGGCGATATGGTTGTGGTAAGAAGACATAACTACATAGGAAGATCAATCGTCCTTTGTCAGAGAAAGGAGAGACATAACTTGTGAGGTACGTCGATCGATGGGGGAATAGTTAAAGTCGACCTAGGTATATGTTGGGAGATCGATCCGTATACATGCATGTGTGTGTTAGAAGCAAATGAGGCACGGTTAGAAGGATAGAGAGAGAGGGATGCATCCAGGAGGTGGTGCGAGAGTCATACTGTATCGAGGGGGAGGAGACTGCGAGTACGAGATCGATGAAAAGAGTGGTGGGAGTGAGGCATGGACGGTGATAAGAGAAGAGGGGAAGCTTGTGTTTTGTGCTAGGCACACCTGGCTAGAGAGGCATATTGATCGATGTGTGCCGTAAAGAAGGAGCTGGGGGGCCTACACACACCATGGTTGAACGACCTAAAGTGAAAAGACGAATTTGCGCGATGGAGCTAGAGAATGCTGAGGGAGGGTGAGAGGGATGCGGGCGTGTGCATGCACGAGAGAAAGTTAGCGCTAGCTAGCTACAAAGATAAGAGGATTGTGTGGGTGTAAAAGACGAATAGAGATCATACTTCATTATAAAAAGCGAATTCGGATATTTGAAGAATTTATCATAGTGTTTTAAACAGACGCATGTGTGAATATATATAACGGTGATACACATGGTGTGGTTATGAACATGTTATACTACATATAATATATTTTATCTCTACTCTTATAAAAAACGGAGTTGTTGATGATGGTGTGCCTGCCATCCTGCAATATAGGCCGTCCGATTTATATCTGACGGATAGGAAGGAAACTATGGCAATTTTGAAAAAAGATACCCACACCCCTCTCCATATTTGCAAATTAGGCCTCCCCTTGATCATGTTGATGTTTTGTGGAACGCATGGGCATCTTGCTAGTACTACGTATAATATATAGAACATTGATCATAATTTGGGCTAATGTGTGGCTTTTGCAGCTCAGGTCTAAATACTTGTCATAATGTAGGGGGTGGGGCACTATACTATGTGTGATAAACACGATGTACACGTATGGAACATGGTTTAGATTATGAATATATAGTTAGTACATCAAATGTACTATTATTTGGAATCAACATCAAGTGTATTCAAAAAATAGAATTCGAGTTCATGTAGTACACATAATTCATATCTATCTCTATAGTAATCATGTGGTGTGTTATTAAGGTAATACACGAATGATGGTTGAAGTTGGCAACAATCATGATTGTAGATTCTTATTGAAATAGAAAAACGAATTCAAATTCAGTTCGAATTGCAGCGGTAGTATAGACATTTGGAATGCACTAAAATGTTGGTATGAGTAGGTTACATGCATTATACAGCAAGCGAAAAAGTTTAATTGGACATAACATGGATTCATACTCCCTCCTTCCATCTATATAGGGCGTAATGAGTTTTTTAAGACCGCCTTTGACTATTGACAAGATTAATAGTACATGACATGCACAATGTGAAAATTATATCATTGAAAGAACCTTTCACAGACGAATTTAACGGTGTGCTTTGTGTAAGTTGCATGTCATATATTATTGCTCTAATATTTGGTCAAAGTTAGCAACGAAAAACGCATTAGGCCCTATATAGATGGAAGGAGGGAGTAGCTTTGAATAGCATTTTTATAGTAAAACGGGGCAAGACTCTCTCTTTGTTTGGTGTGAATAGTTTTATTTTTTTCGTTTTCTTTTTGGTTGAGCAAAGTGCGAATTGATTTGGTACGTACAAGTACAATATTACACGTTAGGCTTGTCCCTAAAATTCAACCCGCTCCTTGTTATATCCCGAAAATTCAGATATCGTGCTCCCAAAACTGGCGCCTTCACAACCCGTGCCTTGCTATCCCGAAATTACAACGCGCGCGAAAACTCCCTCCAGCTGCCAAATCTCGACACGCGAAATGCCCCTTCTAACCCTGAGCCGAAAGGGCCGCTAGTTCAAATCGGTGGGGGGTACTTTGTAACACACCCTACATTTTGGACAAGCGCGTCCCTAAGTCATGGTTCACCCCCTCCCATCGTCTCCTTTTTGCCATTAGAAATCCCAGGCCGCCATAACCTCTCTGCTCCAACCACGAAACCCCACCCTCCTCCATCCGCCACCTCACCGCCGCTGCCCAGCCGGAGCCTCTACCCGACGACGTCGTCCACCAACAGCTCGACGTCCCTCGTCCACCTCCCCGGATGAGGATCTCCGTCGTCCATCTCGTCGTCCCACCGGTTCAGCCACCCCGTCCTCCACCTCCAAGGAGCTGCTCCGATGATCGCCTCGTCGATCACAGCTGCTCCATCCCCACAGCGCCGCCTTAACCTGCTCCACCGGAACCGCAACATCCTCACCGACTCCTCGGACGAAGCCGAGGCCTACTCGGCGCCACCAAAGAGGTTGTACACTCATCACATCACACCTTCTCCTTAGCTCGACCTACCGGCGCCGACGGTGCTCCATCCCGCACCCCCATGGAGCGGCTAGCTTGAAGCCAGCGCCACGAGTGACATCTCCATGGTGGCTCTCCCCCAGTGTGAGGCCCCTTTTGCGGCGGCGTCCATACCAGCCGGATCTGCTGTTGCTGCTTCGGCTCTCGCTCGCTTGCACTGCTGCTGCTGCTCCGGCTCTCGCTCGATCGCTCGCCCGCCCAGCTGCTGCTGCTCCGGCTCTCGCTCGCGCTGCTGCTGCTCTCCCCCTCGCTCGTGCTGCTGCTCTACTCCGATTTAGTTACACTTCAGTCGACTGAATTGACTTTCGGGTCAGTCGATTTTCAGGGGGTGGGGGGGCTCGCCGGAGTTAAGGAAGAACCACCCGCAGCGGGGACGGGGGCTCGCCGGAGAGGTACCCCACTATCTATCTTAGGGTTCAGGGTGGGGGCGGGGGGCCTATAGGGCTGGCCGGGGCGGCGGCGGACCGGCGGTGGGGAGTTGTTTCGGGGCAGCGAGGCGGCACTGGGACCGGCGGTTCGACCGGTGGGGGCTGGCGGCTCAGGGGGTGCAGGGTGAAGATGAACTGCAGGCCCTCCCTAAACTACATGTCAAGTGCCTCTCTGCTACCATTGCGTCCAGTTTCGACAGTAACATTCAGATTCCACAGTAAATTTCAGTTTCGACAGTTAAGTTCAGAGTCAACAGTTTTTACCTCATCTGTTGTAGTTAGGTGGTTTTTGGTGATGTAAATTTTACATCTATTTTACATCATCTATTGGAGATGCTATTAGAATCCCACTTGAGGTCGACAATGTCTGTCTTGTGCTGCTTCAGCCTTGACGTCTTACTGCTCGCCAGAGCTGCTCCAACGACAGAATGATCCATCACAACAGAGCAGTACCCTGGACGCCATCTATAGATTCCTTAGATCTTCCTCCACACCTCCGATAGCCACCTCTGCCTCAACTGCTTCAGCGACCAACCCAATGATGCTGAGGTCGACACGGCTACGGCAAAGAGGTTCTACACTTGTTGCATCACTTATTACTATACATTCATGACGATCCATTAGGGCTATTTTGGTTCGACGGAAAAACATAGCAATAGGGAATTTTCCAATGGCACTCTACTATTCAATTATTCATGCATTTTGTTGAAAGGAATGAAGCAAAACATCCACCAGGACCTACTTTTCAAAATCCTATGAATGAAAACAAGACCAAGTGCATTAGTGGCAGAATAACATTCTAACTGTACACGCTTTCATATGGTTTCACTTTATTTTGGCCATGTTTCTTTGCATTCCTCTTCTCTTCCAATTCATGTAAACCAAACACCCAAGTTGACAGAAATCCTGTGTTTACAAATGCTCTGTTTACCATGTGCATTTCTGTCCTATTCCGATGTTTTTCCTATCCCTGGGTTTTTAGAATCATGCAAGCCAAATGAGCCCTTATAGAATTACTTCAGTTACAGGTAGCTATCGAAGGGAACTTTGTGTGGTTTGCCCTGCTCCTGCCGCAACGTCGTCCACCTCACCTGAGCTGCTCCATCGACAGAAACATCCACCAAACCAGACATAACGACTCCTGACCGTCTTTCGCCTCCTCAGATCTCCTTCCCTGCCGCCGGCACCCACCGCAACGGCATCACCATCATCGACTCAGCAGATGAACCTGAGGAGTACACGGGTCCACAAGAGAGGTCACACTCTTTTGATTCTGCTTCTGTTATGCATTGCTTAAAATTACCTGCTACTTTATCATCCTTTTAACCTCTTGGACTCCAAGTCAGGTCCAAATTAATGTTCAAACTTGAGTTCTAAATTAGTTGTGGAGCACATAACGAGGAAGCAATGAATAGTATCTCTTTCTAATATCTGGTTCACCTAGGGTATGCCTATGTTGTTCATCTTGGGTGGGAAACCAATAGTAAAGCAATCATCATCTGTCTTTTTATTAAATTAAAGCAATCATCAGCCTGCTATCATTATTTTTGGATCCATCCACTGGTTGTTACCATCACTCTAAATTTCTGCATGCTCTCCTTACATAATCTCACCATACTTTTTTCGTATGCATGTCAGATATTGTACACAGTCATGCTGAACATGTAGAAAAAAAGAGAAGAGTTTTGCGCGGCAATACAATGTCATGCAGACATCGCTCCATGGTGGGTTCTATGGCAAACCCTCTCCACCCCTCTCCAGATTGTAATCCAGAGGAAGATATCTGTTCTGAGGCGGATTCAGACGCCGCTGACCACTCCTATTTACCCCCAAGGTGTTTGCTCTACCTTGGCATGATGATGTTAGTCATATCATGCATATGTTACCTTGTTGTGCCTACTTTTGACATTATATATGTCATCTGCTTAGTTTAGACATGTTCTATCACCGCCTGCTTAGTTTCTATATCATATATGCGAATTATGCAGTCTCATGTCTTTTAGCCAGCCATAATATATGTGAAATGTGCAATGCCATCCTGTTTAACCAGGCATCATATATTTGAATGATATCTTGCCCATCCTTTTCTTCATTACATTTCCATTTGTCAACAATGTTCGTACATTAAACTACTCTTCCTGTGAATCAGCCATTTGGGTGGGAGATTGAAAAATCTGGAGTGAAAACAAGGCCTTCAGAGCAGACAGTGCTACCTGTCGAAGCAGATCTCTTGTTGGGTCCCGATAGCTCCTCAAAGATGGATTCAGAGACAGATGACCAGTCCTATTGTAACGCCCACGATGCGGCTATATCTCCCACGTGTCGAGGCACGACTTAGAGGCATAACCGCATTCCATGTAATGAACAAGAATGGGATAAAGAGTTGGCTTACAATCGCCACTTCACACAATACATAAATGAATTCATACATCATACAATATACACACATAGGTCCGACTACGGTCAAAGCCAAAAGAAAAGAAGACAACCCAACTGCTAGATCCTCGATCGTCCCAACTGGGCTCCACTACTGATCAACAGGAAACGAAACATAGTAACGACCAAAATCTTCATCGAGCTCCCACCTGAGCTCGGTTGCGTCACCTGCACTAGTATCCTCGGCACCTGCAACTGTTTTGGAAGTATCTGTGAGTCACGAGGACTCAGCAATCTCACACCCGCGAGATCAAGACTATTTAAGCTGATGGTTAGGATAGGGTAATGGGGTGGAGCTGCAGCAAGCACTAAGCAAAGATGGTGGCCAACATACGCAAATAAGAGCAAGAAGAGAAGCAACGGAACGGTCGTGAAGCTAGCAATGATCAAGAAGTGATCCTGAACCCCTACTTACGTCAAACATAACACAAGAACTGTGTTCACTTCCCGGACTCCGCCGAGAAGAGACCATCACGGCTACACACGCGGTTGATGTATTTTAATTAATTCAACTGTCAAGTTCTCTACAACCGGATATTAACAAATTCCCATCTGCCTCATAACCGCGGGCACGGCTTTCGAAAGATAAAACCCTGCAGGGGTGTCCCAACTTAGCCCATCATAAGCTCTCACGGTCAACGAAGGATAAACCTTCTCCCGAGAAGACCCGATCAGTCTCGGAATCCTGGTTTACAAGACATTTCGACAATGGTAAAACAAGTCCAGCAAGACCACCCGAATGTGTCGACAAATCCCGATAGGAGCTGCACATATCTCGTTCTCAGGGCACACCGGATAAGCGAAGCATACAGTTACCAACGTAACCCAAGTTGCCAAGGGACGGTCCCGCACGGTGCTCTAGTTTGGACCAGCACTCAGAGGAACACTGGCCCGGGGGTTTAAATAAAGATGACCCTTGAGTCTGCAGAACCCAAGGGAAAAAGGCTTAGGTGACAAATGTTAAAACCAAGGTTGGGCCTTGCTGGAGGAGTTTTATTCAAAGCGAACTGTCAAGGGGGTCCCATAAATCACCCAACCGCGTAAGGAACGCAAAATCAAGGAACATAACACCGGTATGAAGGAAACTAGGGCGGCAAGAGTGGAACAAAACACCAGGCATAAGGCCGAGCTTCCACCCTTTACCAAGTATATAGATGCATTAAATAAATAATATATATTGTGATATCCCAACATAAACATAATCCAACATGGAGCAATCTTCATCTTCACCTGCAACTAGCAATGCTATAAGAGGGGCTGAGCAAAAGCGGTAACATAGCCAAACAACGGTTTGCTAGGAAAGGTGGGTTAGAGGCTTGACATGGCAATATGGGAGGCATGATATAGCAAGTGGTAGGTAGCGCGACATAGCAATAGAACGGACAACTAGCAAGCAAATATAGAAGTGATTTCGAGGGTATGATCATCTTGCCTGAGATCCCGCAAGGAAGAAGAACGCGTACATGAAGAAGACAAACGGATGTAGTCGAACGAATCCTCACAACTCCGGAACGAAACCGAAGCTAACGAGAGAAGCAACCCGGAAAGAAACAAACAACATAGTAAACAACCACCACATAAACATGGCATGATGCACAATCAAGTATGATGCATGTCCGGTTTAATGAGCATGGCATGGCAAAGTGCAACAAACAACACTACAAATTAAGTGGAGCTCAATATGCAACGAGTTGCATATTAACGAAACACCACATCCAAGTTATTTAGTTCTCTCGGTTATGTACCCAACAATATTAAATGTTGATTAACATGGCAAGACGAGAAGCATAAGTAAACTAACTATTTAGGCAAGTTTAAATGAGGCCGGAACAACCAACAACAATTCCGGAAAATCCTCATGTGCATATTTTAGATTTGGTACTGTTCTGCCCTAAACACAATTTTAGTGTTGTTAAACAGCAAAAATGAAGTGCACCATGTTAAACTAGGCATTTTTCTACACCATTTACATATAAAGTTTATTTAAATCCGAGCTACGGTTATTTAGTTATGAAATAAATCATTTTAACATGGCATTTATGCAAATTTAATCAAACAGCAAGTTTAAACATTTTAAACATGGATGAGAGTGACATATTGTGAAACTAGACAAAAATCCAAGCATCTTTCATATATAAATTATTTACATAAGATGCACGATTGTGGAGTTATTAAATGCATGAAGTCTAGGGGTTTTTCTGTAAATCAGTCGTTCACTGGATAATGCTAAAATCGCTGAAACAGGAAAAAAAACGTAACGGGCTGAAACTACACAGAACATGGGCTAAACAGAGGAGGGGCTGTGGGCGCTCACCCATGGGCCAAGCCCAAGATGGTGAGGAGGGAGAGGCTGGGGCTGGCTGGCTTCGGCTGGGCCTGGCGCTAGCTGCGGGCCACGGAGGCACATCGAGGCGAGGCAGGGTGCGGTCAACGCTCGGGACGAGTGAGCCGCTACTGCCCTCGTCTCTGAAGAACAGAAACAGCAGCAGGAGAGGCCGGTGATGAGGGCTTGGGGAGGGGCGGCGTGATGCAGGAGGCGCCGGCAGCGGAACTTGGCGAGGCGATGGAGGCAGGGCTTGCCGGCGGCGTGGCTGGATGCGGAGGTCAACGCGGGCACGCTCGATCCCGACCTATTGCTCGACGCAGGGGAAGTAGCGGCCGCGGCAGGCGAACTCGGCGGCGGCGGCTCCTTGCTGCAGCAGCTACAGGGAGAGAGAGAGAGATGTGAGCCGAGAGAGAGAAGGAGAGGAAAAAGGGAAGGGCGGAGGGGAGCAGAGGGGCGGCCTGGAGTCGAGGTCTCCGGCAGCAGGTCGAGCTGGAGGAGCTCGGGGCCTCAGGTGCGGGAGCAGAGGAGGCCGAGGCGCCATGGCAGGGAAATGGCAACAACAAGCGAATGCAAGTTTTAAAACATGACGGCAACGAAGTGCCGATGCAATGCAAATGATGCGATGATGAAATGCAACAAACCAATAAATCACACGACGAACTCGAAAAACATGGAAGGCGTTAGGAGCGTCGGTCTCGGGGCATTACAACACTCCACCACTACAAGAGGATCTTGTCCCGAGATCTAGGATGGCACCGGAGAAAAACGGAAGAGGAAGAGAAGAGGTAAAGCCAAGTTGCTTCTTTGACAAACGAGTGAAACCACGGACCTTGAGAGGTTGAACAAATTTAAAGAGAGAATGCAATGGAATGAACGAGATTGCAAACACTCCGTTATCAAAGAGGAACAGGGAACATTGCGAGAACCTTGTAGGTTGAAAGACAAACAAAAATGGTTACGATGGACAAGAAGTACATGCAAGCACTCCGGTTGAAACGAGATGTATAAGGAACGATAAAGATCAATTACGACAACACTCCAGTTAAAACAAGATAGAGAAGGAATAAGAGTGATATAATTTGGGCAGCACTCCGACTGTAAATGGAAGGAATTGAACATGAATTTTACAAGATGAGAGGATACTTAAAGAAATCAACAGCACACTGCCTCCGGAACTATTGAAAGAATGGCACAATGGGTCAGAAAGATTTCAGTGTAGCGACCAGACCTCAAATGGCCTGTGCTGCTGTGCACCAGTGTTATCCCTAGATCAGTAATGCTGATACGCACAGTACAAATGGAGGATTTATAATAGAGTAGCAATCACACACTTATTACATCGAACATCTCCAAAGAGATTAAGTATGAAAACTTGGCTTAAGGCCATCTAATAACGATAACAGCGGAAGACTTGGAAGATAAGTGAGTCCATCATCTCCAGCGGCATCACTGAGTATAAGACCACGACCTAAGGCACCTTACTCGTCGTCTTAAAAGTCTGCAACATGAAACGTTGCAGCCCGAAAACGGGTCAGCACATAGAATATGCTGGCAATGTAACACATAGAGAACAATGAACAATAATAATGCTATACTACATGCATTTATGGCTGGTGGAAAGCTCTATGGTTACCGTTTTGCGAAAAGCCAATTTTATCCTACTTCAAAAAGAATAAATTTTATTTAACTATCATGGTGGTTGAAACATTGAGAAGGTACCTCCAACTCAATCCCAATTAAGTATCATCATTACCCCAACAAAATTAATTATAAGTATCACGGTGATGAGATTCAAATGATAATCCAGGTACTAGATACTCAAGTTGTCCATAACTGGGGACACGGCTAATCATGATCAGTTTGTACACTCTGTAGTGTTTTGTGCACTTTTCCCCACAAGACTCGATCGCCTCCGCTTGATTCTCGCACTGCATGTTGTTTGAGAAACGGATGACCGAGACACAGTCTTTCAGAAACAATCACTCTTTACTCTAGATGGACCGGTACACCTACTTTCCCCTACATCTGCTAGTCCACCTCTTCAAGAGATCCTGTAACCTACTCAGCTATGCTAGAGCCCATAATAGCTTGTGGCTGCACACGGAAGTTTCTAGCATGAATAATCTTATGATCCCTTTGAGCCTGGGTGGCGGACCTTATACATACAGGCAACACTGGGTTCTCCAGGTGCCTCAATCCACCCAGATGTGAGTTTTAGTTTCCACCTTAAGTTGAACCATTAATAAACAATCTCACATCTATCATGAATATCTCTCAAACCCAATCCACGTCTACGCATAGCATGGCATTGATAAAGCAACGTAGAAGTAACTCCCAAGGGTTTGATAAAGTAAAACAGGTAATAGGTACTACCTCAACTACTTCCCAATACCCACAGTTTATTTAGATCCTAATCATGCAATGTGTTTGAGGAAATAGATCTAATGCAATAAAACTGGGTATGAACGGGATATGATCAAAGTGTTACTTGCCTTGCTGATGATCCGCAAAACCTAGCGATTCGAAGTAACAAGCGGCACACTCCGGGTACTCTATCGCCAACAAACAAGCATACAATCAGTACTCATCTAATGCACAGGTAAAACTCGAATAAAAGATCCCACCAGAAAGTTCAACTTAAGAACTCCGGTTTGCAAAAAGAATCAACTCGAAAGAAGCAACGAAAGTCAAACGGCGAAAGAAAGAAACTTCGTTTGCTAATCTGGATCTAGGTCAAATTTTACTGTAGCAAAAACTTGTTTGAGTAGGTTAAACGGAAAGAGAATTTCTAGACGAAACTCTAGGCGCTCGAATCGCCTGATTCCGATAAACGAGCGAGAAGTTAAATAGAATCGAAGATTCGATCAGAAATCGAATCTGAGAAAATAACGAGAAAAATCCGACGAAAAAGAAAACGGACGAACGGTTAAAGAACGGACGTTCGTTAGTAGAGAAAAACCGACGAACGCGTTCGTTAAAACGAACGGTTCGGTGAACGCTCGCAAAATAATAAAACCGAAAAAAATCGATCTAGGGTTTTTTTTAAAACGAAAGGTTTTTTTATTCAGAAAACCGGCAAAGTCAACGGCAGCGGGCATACCTCGTCGGGCTCCGGCGAGGGGCTCCGGCGGGGCGGCGAACTCGGGCGGCGGGGCGCGGGGCTCGGCAAGG
>NC_057796.1:85001515-85009600 GCF_018294505.1 Triticum aestivum | reverse complement strand
GATTAAAAAGGAGAGGGGGGCGGTATTTAAGGAGGGGGGGTGCGGCGGCTTGGGGAAGGGGTCGGGCGAGGGGAGGCGTGCGGCGGCCGGATTCGGTCATGGCGGCGGCGAGCTCCCGTGCGGGAAGAGGAAGGCGCGAGGCGGGCCGTCGGCTGGGCCTTTGGCCCAGTCGGCGCGCGGGCGTTTTTTTTTTAAACTCTGCGGAAAATATTGCATAGAAAAATAAATAAAAATCAGAAAAATATGAAATAAATTTTCCCCGTCTAGTTAGAAAATCTAGAATAGGGTGAACATTTTTATAATCAAAAATAAATATTTTGAAAACATGCAATATTTTTAATGCAATAAAAATTGCAAATAAAATCCAAATAAATTCCAAATAATGATTTTAACATTTTTCCTCCAGTATTTCAATTGTTTTGGAGAAGTCATATTTTCTCCTCTCGTTTATTTAAAATGAAATATTTTTCAGGAGAGAAAAATAAGTAAAACCACAATCCTCGTTGGAAAATCAAATTTGAAAAATTCGAGAAAATCCCCAACTCTCTCCGAGGGTCCTTGAGTTGCTTAGGATTTATCGAGGATTTGTCAAAATGCAACAAAACATGATATGCAATGATGATCTATGTATAACATGCCAAATTGAAAATTTGGGATGTTACAAACCTACCCCCCTTAAGATGAATCTCGCCCTCGAGATTCGGGTTGGCTAGAAAACAGGTGGGAGTGGTTTTTCCGTAGATCTTCCTCTCGCTCCCAGGTGGCTTCATCCTCCGTGTGGTGACTCCACTGAACTTTGCAAAACTTCATAACCTTGCTGCGGGTAACTCGGCTGGCATATTCGAGAATCTTAACTGGCTTCTCCTCATAGGTCAAATCACTTTCCAACTGAATCGCTTCCAGTGGCACAGTATCTCTCAGCGGTATCTCAGCCATTTCTGCGTGGCACTTCTTCAACTGAGAAACATGAAATACATCATGTACTCCAGACAATCCTTCGGGCAGTTCCAACTTGTAGGCAACTTCTCCCATACGTTCCAACACTCTGTATGGTCCGATAAAACGGGGCGCTAACTTTCCTTTAACTCCAAAGCGCTTCACTCCTCGAAGTGGTGATACTCGAAGATACACTCTGTCTCCGACTTCGTGAACTGTCTCCTTTCGTTTAGAATCAACATAACTCTTCTGCCTGGACTGGGATACTTTGAGCCTATCGCGAATCAACCTTACTTTTTGTTCAGACTCCTTAATCAAATCTGGTCCAAACAACTGACGATCTCCAACTTCGTCCCATAACAACGGTGTTCTACACCTCCTTCCGTACAAAGCTTCGAAAGGGGCCATCTTCAAACTGGTTTGATAACTGTTGTTATACGAAAACTCCGCATATGGCAAATTGTCGTCCCAACTAGATCCATAATCTAGTGCACATGCTCTCAACATGTCCTCCAAAATCTGGTTGACTCTCTCGGTCTGTCCATCTGTCTGTGGGTGAAAAGCTGTACTAAATTCCAGCCTGGTTCCCAACGTTTCATGTAGCTGCTTCCAAAACTTCGAGGTAAATTGGGTTCCTCTGTCTGATACAATGGTCCTCGGAACTCCATGCAAACATACTATCCTGGTCATGTATATCTTAGCCAACTTAGCACTGGTGTAAGTGGTCTTCACTGGAATGAAATGAGCCACTTTCATCAAACGGTCGACTACAACCCATATCGAGTCATAGCCTGAACGAGTCCTGGGTAATCCCGTGATAAAATCCATGCCTATTTTATCCCACTTCCATTCGGGTATCGGCAATGGCTGCAGCAATCCTGCTGGCTTCTGATGCTCTGCCTTCACTCTCTGACATACATCACAAACTGCTACATACTCCGCAATATCCTTCTTCATTCCGGTCCACCAGAAAGTATTCTTCAAATCCAAATACATCTTGGTATTCCCTGGGTGAATCGAGTATGGTGAATCATGGGCTTCCTGCAAAATCAACTTCCTGATCTCCGGATCATTTGGCACATATACGCGGTCTTCGAACCATAAGGTATCGTGCTCATCCTCACGAAATCCCTTGGCTTTTCCTTTGCTCATCTTCTCCTTTATCTCTTCAATCTCCTCGTCTGTCTTCTGAGCTTCTCTGATCCTTTCCATCAAGGTAGACTGAATCTCCAATGTCGCTAAATAGCCTCTAGGGACTATCTCCAAACATAGCTCGCGAAGGTCCTCGGCTAACTCCTGAGGTAACTCTCCTGTCATGAGGGTGTTGACATGACTCTTGCGGCTCAACGCGTCTGCTACTACGTTAGCCTTTCCAGGGTGATAATGCAATCTCATATCATAATCTTTAATGAGCTCCAACCATCTCCTCTGTCTGAGATTTAACTCCTTCTGCGTGAAAATGTACTTCAAACTCTTGTGATCCGTGTACACCTCACAATGGTTTCCGATGAGAAAATGTCTCCATGTCTTCAATGCATGCACCACGGCTGCTAATTCCAAATCATGCGTAGCATAATTCTTCTCATGGGGTTTAAGTTGTCGTGAAGCATACGACACAACTCTTCCTTCCTGCATAAGCACTGCTCCAAGTCCTCGACGAGAAGCGTCGCAATAAACTTCATAATCCTTGCGCTGATCTGGCAGAATCAACACTGGTGATGTAACCAATCGTTTCTTTAACTCTTGGAAACTAGCTTCACATTCCTCAGTCCAATTGAATTTGGTGTCCTTCTTCAATAGCTCAGTCATGGGCTTAGCAATCCTTGAGAAATTCTCGATAAATCTCCGGTAGTATCCTGCAAGTCCAAGAAAACTCCGGATTTCTCCAACTGTCGTGGGTGATTCCCAACTTGTCACTGTGTCAACCTTGGCAGGGTCTACTGCTATTCCTTCTCCAGAAATAACATGTCCAAGGAATCCAACTTCCTTCAACCAAAACTCACATTTGCTGAACTTGGCATATAATTGATGTTCTCTCAGCTTCTCAAGTACCAATCGTAAATGCTCCTCATGCTCTTCTTCATCCTTGGAAAAGATTAAAATATCATCAATGAATACCACGACGAACTTATCCAAAAACTCCATAAACACTTTGTTCATCAGGTTCATGAAATAGGCAGGTGCGTTAGTCAGTCCAAATGACATAACGGTATACTCATACAATCCATATCTGGTGGTAAATGCCGTCTTGGGTATATCCTGCTCTCGAATCTTTAACTGATGGTACCCTGATCGTAGATCGATCTTGGAAAATACTTTAGCTCCTTGCAAGCGGTCAAACAAATCATTTATCATCGGCAGTGGGTACTTGTTTTTGATGGTCACTTCATTCAATCCTCTGTAATCAACAACCATCCTCAGCGATCCATCTTTCTTCTCCACTAGAAGTACTGGTGATCCCCACGGTGACGAACTTGGGTGAATATATCCTTTATCCAGTAACTCCTTGATCTGCGTCTTAATTTCCTCCAAATCCTTTGCGGGCATCCTGTACGGTCTCTTAGATATTGGCCCTGTGCCTGGCAAAAGTTCAATCAAGAACTCAATGTCTCTATCTGGCGGCATGCCTGGCAACTCTTCTGGAAATACATCCGGATAATCCTTCACCACTGGTACTTCCTCCTGTACAACTCCTGATAAGGAATTCACTTGAGTCCTCTTCGGCATATGCCGGGATACATACTTGATCCTTTTTCCTTCCGGGGTGGTAAGCAAAATCGTCTTGCTGGCACAATCGATGTTTCCTCCATACAACGATAGCCAATCCATTCCCAAGATCACATCCAAACCTTGCGATTCCAAAACAATGAGGTCTGAGGGGAAAACATGCCTACCAATGGCCAACGGTATCTGAAAACATCCTTGGGTGGCCATATACTCTGCTCCTGGCGAGGTTACTAACATGGGGCTTTTGAGAACTTGGGTGGACATCTTAAACTTGTTTACGAATCCCCTTGATATGTATGAATGCGATGCACCAGTATCGAAAAGAACAGTTGCAGTAAATGACTTATCCAAAAACTTACCTATTACTGCATCAGGCTGGGCTTCAACCTCCTCCACGCTCACGTGGTTCACATGTCCTTTGTTGAACGGGTTCGGCTTCTTCCCAGAGCTTCCATTGCCATTTCCATTTTGGGCTTCGGGACAATCAGTAGCATAATGTCCCGTCTTCTGGCACTTGAAACAAGTAATGTGACTTAGATCTCTCTTGGTTGGGGTGGATGGGTTGGTGCGGTTCTGTCCGTTTCCTCCTCCATTCCCATTACCATTCTTGGAGCCATTATGGTTGTGCGAACTACCTCCTCCATGGGTATGCTGAAACTGTCCTCCCGGCTTCGGGGTAAAACGGGGCTTCTGCTGGGCTCCAGAATTATACTTCCCTTGTCCATACTTCCTCTTACGGTTTTCAATCTGCTGTTGCTTCCCTTCAATCATGAGAGCTCTATCTACCAGCTCCTGGTAGTTGTTGAAGGTTGCTACCATCAACTGCATACTCAGTTCATCATTCAGCCCTTCCAAAAATTTCTCCTGCTTGGCTGCATCTGTAGCAACGTCATCTGGTGCATAACGTGCTAACTTACTGAATTCCTCCACATACTGGCCTACGGTGCATCCTCCTTGGCGTAGGTTGCGAAATTCACGCTTCTTCATAGCCATAGCTCCTGCTGAAACATGAGCTGTACGGAAAGCTTGCTGAAACTGGTCCCATGTGACAGTGTCAATAGGGTGCGTGGCTGTATAATTCTCCCACCATGATGCTGCGGGTCCATCAAGCTGATGTGCGGCAAAACGCACTCTTTCCGCATCTGTGCATCCTGCAGTGGTCAACTCCCTTCCAACTTTGCGGAGCCAATCATCTGCAACAATCGGCTCGGTGCTACTGGAAAACACCGGCGGGTTTAGCCTTAAGAAACGGGCTAAGTGATCAACAGGTGGTGGTGGCGGTGGGTTGCTGTTGTTGTTGCCTTGGTTCTGAACTAACACTTGCATCAGGGCATTCTGTTGCTGAATCAACTGGGTGATCTCTGGCGGGAAAACAAATCCGGTGTCGCGTCTCGGAGGCATCTGATAGGTTTAGAAAAGATGAGAGTTTAGAATAGAATGAGGTCTAGAGAGAAAACACTACCCATATGCTCATGAGACAAATTCAATCAATATCACTCAATCAATCCAAACAAGGCAAAACAATCGATCTAACTAGCGTTAGAAAGTGATTGAACTATACTATTAAATGGGGGGAAAGCTACTACTGATATGGTGGTCTACTAAAAATTCTGATCCGTTGAAGACTCCATGATGTCTGCTCCAGCTTCATCAATCCATTCGTCTTCACTTGGTTCCGAGTCGGTGTCGTCGATGATGATGCAGTTATCCGGAAAAGTGCATTCATCGACTTCTGCTTTTGGCACTGGATTTCCCACGGATGCTCCAATCTTATTCTCCAGGTCGTCAATCTTCCCTACTAGTGCGTTGATTTCCTCCAAATAATCTTTGCGGGTAGCCTTGAGTTCTTCTTGGAGTTCCTTGATCTTCGTTAATGCCTTCTTCAGTTCTTCCTTGTCCGTGCACATCTGATTCTCCTGGCGTCGAATATGTTGGTTCTGCTCCTGGATGAAAGCTGCAATTGATCCATCCTTCTTGGTCTTGATCATCTCCCATTGCGCGTCTCGACGTCCACAAATCTGATAAATTGTATCCTTAAGCTCCTGGTGGTAGACTTCTCCGATGCGTCCCATGGCGATGTGTGCGGCCATGCTCTTCCCTAAACTCCAAGTTGGTGCTTCGAAAACCAATCTCATGGGTTCCGTAATTGGCACAAACGTCCTTCCTGGAATGATAACTTGAATCTTCCAGCTCTCCTCTTTAGGTAATGTGGCGTTGTAGGTTCTGGTGATGCTTGCTATTCCTATGTTCAAGTACTTGGTGACTTCCTTCAAGTGTCGGCCAAACGGCGTGTCTTCATCTGGTTGCATGAACTTGCTCCTTGCATTCGCCATTCCTAAAAGAGTAGAAAGTGGAGAGGGGTCAGAAATGAGAAGAGAGAAGCTTTCTAGGGCTTAAGCTTAGTGGTCGTGTCCTACAGTCAACCTGGCTCTGATACCAACTTTGTAGCGACCAGACCTCAAATGGCCTGTGCTGCTGTGCACCAGTGTCATCCCTGGATCAGTAATGCTGACACGCACAGTACAGATGGAGGATTTATAACAGAGTAGCAATCACACACTTATTACATCGAACATCTCCAAAGAGATTAAGTATGAAAACTTGGCTTAAGGCCATCTAATAACGATAACAGCGGAAGACTTGGAAGATAAGTGAGTCCATCAACTCCAGCGGCATCACTGAGTATAAGACCACGACCTAAGGCACCTTACTCGTCGTCTGAAAAGTCTGCAACATGAAACGTTGCAGCCCGAAAACGGGTCAGCACATAGAATATGCTGGAAATGTAACACATAGAGAACAATGAACAATAATAATGCTATACTACATGCATTTATGGCTGGTGGAAATCTCTATGGTTACAGTTTTGCGAAAAGCCAATTTTATCCTACTTCAAAAGGAATAAATTTTATTTAACTATCATGGTGGTTGAAACATTGAGAAGGTACCTCCATCTCAATCCCAATTAAGTATCATCATTACCCCAACAAAATTAATTATAAGTATCACGGTGATGAGATTCAAATGATAATCCAGGTACTAGATACTCAAGTTGTCCATAACCGGGGACACGGCTAATCATGATCAGTTTGTACACTCTGCAGAGGTTTGTGCACTTTTCCCCACAAGACTCGATCGCCTCCGCTTGATTCTCGCACTGCATGTTGTTTGAGAAACGGATGACCGAGACACAGTCTTTCAGAAACAATCACTCTTTACTCTGGATGGACCGGTACACCTACTTTCCCCTACATCTGCTAGTACACCTCTTCAAGAGATCCTGTAACCTACTCAGCTATGCTAGAGCCCATAATAGCTTGTGGCTGCACACGGAAGTTTCTAGCATGAATAATCTTATGATCCCTTTGAGCCTGGGTGGCGGACCTTATACATACAGGCAACACTGGGTTCTCCAGGTGCCTCAATCCACCCAGATGTGAGTTTTAGTTTCCACCTTAAGTTGAACCATTAATAAACAATCTCACATCTGTCATGAATATCTCTCAAACCCAATCCACGTCTACGCATAGCATGGCATTGATAAAGCAACGTAGAAGTAACTCCCAAGGGTTTGATAAAGTACAACAGGTAATAGGTACTACCTCAACTACTTCCCAATACCCACAGTTTATTTAGATCCTAATCATGCAATGTGTTTGAGGAAATAGATCTAATGCAATAAAACTGGGTATGAACGGGATATGATCAAAGTGTTACTTGCCTTGCTGATGATCCGCAAAACCTAGCGATTCGAAGTAACAAGCGGCACACTCCGGGTACTCTATCGCCAACAAACAAGCATACAATCAGTACTCATCTAATGCACAGGTAAAACTTGAATAAAAGATCCAACCAGAAAGTTCAACTTAAGAACTCCGGTTTGCAAAAAGAATCAACTCGAAAGAAGCAACGAAAGTCAAACGGCGAAAGAAAGAAACTTCGTTTGCTAATCTGGATCTAGGTCAAATTTTACTGTAGCAAAAACTTGTTTGAGTAGGTTAAACGGAAAGAGAATTTCGAGATGAAACTCTAGGCACTTGAATCGCCTGATTCCGATAAACGAGCGAGAAGTTAAACAGAATCGAAGATTCGATCAGAAATCGAATCTGAGAAAATAACGAGAAAAATCCGACGAAAAAGAAAAACGGACGAACGGTTAAAGAACGGACGTTCGTTAGTAGAGAAAAACCGACGAACGCGTTCGTTAAAACGAACGGTTCGGTGAACGCTCGCAAAATAATAAAACCGAAAAAAACCGATCTAGGGTTTTTTTTTAAACGAAAGGTTTTTTTTTCAGAAACCGGCAAAGTCAACGGCGGCGGGCATACCTCGTCGGGCTCCGGCGAGGGGCTCCGGCGGGGCGGCGAACTCGGGCGGCGGGGCGCGGGGCTCGGCAAGGGGCGGGCGAGGGCGGCGGCTCCC